>NC_055958.1:15938571-15943571 GCF_018492685.1 Alosa sapidissima
CTCTCTTTTTCTCCCTCTCCCTCTCTCCCTTTCTCTAGTGCACATAGTCACACACAGGTGCTCTAAAGCTGCTGGACTACACTGTTTTCCCCCTCCAACTCTCAATAGGATTATGGGAAAAACAATACACCTCACCAAAAAAAGCCCCGAAAAAGAAAGTCAAGGAGTGAAAACTACATTAACTCGGACGTTTCAACTTTTTTTTTTTTTTTTCCTGCTTTTACCTGCACCGCAGCAGAAAACCAAAGCGTCCACTCAGCAGAGGCGTAGCTGCAGGGACCCACTACCCCACTCTCCACTCCACCCTACGCCAGCTCCAGCCTCTCAGCTCCGGCCTCGGCCTGAGCTCAGCTCCAGCACGGCAGAGCTCCATAAATATTTTCGCTGCATTAGCCGAGTTAGCATCGCGCGAGTCCGGGGGGGGGGAGGGGGTTGGGGGGGTTAAGGCAGCACACACAATCTATTTCTAGGGCTGTTTTGGCGGGGATATGGGGTAGGGGAAACAGCACAGTAATGTATCATCTATCCGAATCAATGCAGCAGCACAGACTGAGCTGAGAGGAGAACTTCTCACACACACAAACAAACAAACACACACACACACACACACAAACATACCGTGTCTTATGTGTGTGTGCGTATGAGCAGGTGATGGTTATTACACATGCTAGCACAAGCACAGGCATCTGCAGCGCCTCATTGCAGGAGCCCACAGATCCCACACAAGCCCCAGCGCCTGACTGTGACAGGGGGCGAGGAGGCTATTTCAGGGTGCATTTCGTCCTGATGTGTTCTGGGCCAACGTCTGGTTTGTTTGGATGATAATGAGTTCAGGCATGCTGTGAGCATCCCCTCCACCTCCATGCTTGCCTCCTATGGATAACACACCGTCTTCCAAGTCACAGTCATGACAGATCCCCCCCATAAAAAATAATCTACAATGATAACCGTTTCCATATGACTAATGCGGCAGACTGACATGCTGTTAACAAGCCTCCTCTCCATACCTGTCAACACTCCCGTTTTTCCCGGGTTTCTCCCGTATTTCAAGGTCATCTCCCAGCACCCTCCCGTTTTGTTATTTCTCCCGGAAAACTCCCGTAATTTGCATGGCCATCAAACTTAATTTTAAAATCATTGATCCATTCAGGTTGCCAGATTGTGTATGAAATACACCCTACACATACACGATCACTTAGTTTCAATTTCAACCGTTTTGTCATAGGCTAAAACCTGGCAACCCAAAACCCAAATAAGGAAGCGGGTGCCGACTGCGCAGCCTGAGTCTTGTCGTAAGCAAGCGGGCTAGTTGAATGGCCTACTCCAGAACTAGCTGTTGTGAAATTGTTGGGAATTGAATTGATTAACACATCACATACACTGTTATTGAGTGTTGTTGATGCACTGAACTTGTGCCCTCGGAACCAAATCGGACAGCAAGCAGCTTTGGAGTTTTGGAAGTAGGCTACAGGCAGGCAGCTGGTGGATACATAACTGGCATACGTAAGGTAATGGTAAGGTAAAAGCAACGACCGAAATGCAGTGTTGAAACACGTGTATGAAACATATTAAATATGCAAATATGCAAACACAGATCCGGTATAAACACTGACACCCCCCCCCCCCGAAAAAAATCTCCCGTTTTTGGAAAGCTAAATGTTGACAGGTATGCTCCTCTCCTCCCCTGTCCTCGTCCTCCGCCAGGCACACTTCCATGTTCAGTGCCGGTGACAGTGGGAGCGAGTCGTGAGCAGCACTCCAGGCTGTCCGTCTCAGAGGGAGGGGGGAGGAGGGGAGAGCAGACGGCCGAGAGGAGGGGGAAGAGGAGGCAGGGGAGGTCATTAAAACTCTGGAGGGGAGGATTTGGCAGCGGTGAGGCCATGCGCGGCCGTGTCATTAGGCATGTCGGCGCGGCGACGGAGCGAGGCTGAGGAAAGGTGGACGCAGCCACCGCCTCTAACGGGCCAGGCTGATGGAGAGGCATGCCAACACAGAGCCAGAGTCTATTATGGGGGGCCTCATTCACAAACACACATACAACCAGACAGAGAGAGAGAGAGAGAGAGAGAGATAGAGAGAGAAAAAAAGAGGAGTGAGTCAGAGAGGAGTGAGACAGGCTGCCTTCTCTCTATGTCTGTCTCTCTCTCTCTCCTTCTGTCTGTGTGTCTCTCTGTCCGTTTAACCACCCTTCACTCTGGGGAGTAACGCTAAAGGTGTTCAATTTACTGCAGACAGATGGAGGCACTGTTTGTGTGATTGCATTACCATATTCCATACCTTTTGGCGCAAAAGGGAAGAGGGGGAGATGAGGGGAGAGAGAGAGAGAGAGAGAGAGAGAGAGAGAGAGGGGGCAGAGGAAGGGAGAGAGAAAGAGAAGAGCCACTAAAAAAAGGCACCCATATGTATGCAAGCCCATGCATGCATGCATGCACGCACACACACACACACACACACACACACACACACACACACACACACACACAAACACACACGGGAAGCGGGTTTCATTTCCTGTGTGCTGAAGAGGCCATTCTGGTACCATGCTTCCCAGCCATAATGAGACTGGCTTCAGGCAGGAGGAGTCCTCTCAGTCCCCATAATTACGCACTGACATCAGAATGACTACAAATTATGGTCCCTCTCACACGCACACTTAATGTATACATATGTATGCACACACACACACACACACGCATATCCTCACACACACACTTAGGACATGACATACAGATAAACAGGATGAAAACATATCCTAAAGCAGAATCACACACACACACACACACACACACACACACACACACACACACACACACACACATACAATGATAAACAAAATCCCACTCAGCTGCATGCATGTCTGAGCTACTAAACTGCATGATCTGGGACTTACAAGGGCTTCTCCAACCACCTCATCGGCCTGGGCTCCAAATTAAAG
Organism: Alosa sapidissima; assembly: GCF_018492685.1. Classification (NCBI taxonomy): domain Eukaryota; kingdom Metazoa; phylum Chordata; class Actinopteri; order Clupeiformes; family Clupeidae; genus Alosa; species Alosa sapidissima. Next base: position 15,941,507 of record NC_055958.1, read on the forward strand.
GGACACCAGGCAACGTTTTCGTGTTAATTAATCATCTTCGTAAGTCGGTATATGGTTAAATGACTCATTACAGGGCTAATGAAGACTCTCTCGCCCGCCCCTACTGCCTGTAGGAAGAATATCCCGCTTGCAAGTTCAGTGTATCGTTCTGCATCCACAGCACAGAGGCAGGCTAACGAAACGCTAGCGATTGTTGCAAACGTGTGTATAATGGCAGAGCCGGCGAAGAAGCAGCGAAAACCCTTGACGGAAGATGCAAAGAAAAGGAAAAGAGCTTCAGACCGAGCGAGGGGGAGTTTCGTAGAGAAAAAGCATCAGGCTTGCCTGGTGTCCCTTTAAATGAGCACTTTATTGTCTCTCTGTACATGTCTGTGTGTACGTGTGTGTGTGTGTGTGTGTGTGTGTGTGTCAGCATCTGCGGGTGCCATTACAGTTGTTTGGTTATAAGGCGCTGGCGTGGAGCGAATGCGGAGCAGTTAAACCCCTTTAACGGTGAACACAAACTCATAAGCACACACACACACAAACACACTGGATCTCTTCTTAAGAAGCCAGACCTCTCCGCTCACTCTAAGCGAATACACCTGTACTTTTCTGTATTTTCACATAAAACAAAAATGCGCACATCAAAAGGCTTCAAACATTGCGCTTACAAAAACAGTCCAATTACATGCATTATAAATCACAGGATTCAATCATGGCGTTGGCATCAACTGCTTCAGTTCAGCAGTACCCATGATAACCCTGCGATGATAAATTGACAATAGGTATTTGGTAATCTATAACAGCAGAGGTCTTGTTACAACTGGTGGCCAAACTGCCACTACTGGCAAACTGCCACAGACATTCTTGTGACCATACAAATTCAAAAGTTATGTGCAGCTCAGTAAAAATCACCTTGACTTTATGAACTGATAGCAAACTGATATCAAAAGGTATGGACATCGCCCTCAGGGAGCACTTTCAAACGCACAGCTCCAGGCATCAGAGACAAACACGGACAGGTGAGAGAACGGCTCTAATTAACGTGAGGTGAATGGAAACACACATACGCCTTTTGGAAAATCAAACAACACTCACTTTGTAGTTATCTCAAATAGCCCCCAAAAATACACACATCAGGGTCTGAAAAAGCCCTAGCCAGTCCTAACAAAGACACACACACACACACACACACACACACTCTTCAGTCTTGGACACTCACACGTTGGTGGTGAAGATGCCGTAGATGAGGTCCTGCTCGGGCAGGTAGAAGGTGCTCTGCAGCTCGTTGTAGTAGAAGGGGATCTCGCCCGAGCGAGAGCAGTTGAGCCGCGCCTTGGTGAAGGTGGTCCAGGTGTCCTCCAGCAGGAAGCGGCCGCCGATGTCGTTCTTGCAGACGCGGGCCACCCGCGAGTACACCGTCTTGCCGCAGTCATGCTCCACGGCGTTCTCCCGCAGGAAGAAGAGGGTGAAGAGGCCCACGTCGTACGCCGAGATGAAGTGTGGCTCTGTGGAGGGAGAAAAAACAAACAATGTTTTCTTTTGTTTTATTTGTTTGTTTGTTTGCTTTTGGGAGGCGTTTAAATTAATTGCTTTAAGGTGGTTTGTGCTTGTGTTTGTGTGTTTCATTCATAGAGAGTCTTTTCAGTATGCTGACAAATATGGTAAAGGAATAATTACACAATCGCAATCTGCATACGTTTGGACAAAGGAATTCAGTGACGCAGAGGATGACTGCCAACCCCCCAACCCGCACACTGTCTTTGGTACCAACCCCCCAACCCGCACACTCTCTTTGGTACCAAGCCTCTCTGGGTAATTATTTCTAAATGCCTCATCATTTCCTGTTTCAATGAGTTCTCCATTACCCACAGTTCTGAAACTCTAGGGCACTACACAATACATCTGAGTCTGATTTCATTAGTATTCCTTCTGCGGCGAGAGAGAGCGAGAGAGCAAGAGAGAGAGAGAGAGAGAGAGAGAGAGAGAGCGAGAGAGCTAGTGAGCGGTTCAGCACAGGTCTCTGGCACAAAAAAGGGGGCGAGAGCTCTCTGCATTCATCCAGGTGGCATAAACACGTCCT
>NC_055958.1:15946071-15998571 GCF_018492685.1 Alosa sapidissima
TGAAAACAGTTCTAGTCTGCACCCCTGGAGTGTTAACAGGTCTCTTGGGGCTCAGGCCTCTGAGAACCAGCCATGACCCAGGAAGCAGCAGCTACTCAAGGCTTAGTCCTCTCAACACCCCCCCCCCCCCCTCCCCTTTTGTGGAAAACATCTGTGTGTGTGTGTGTGTGTGTGTGTGTGTGTGTGTGTGTGTGTGTGTGTAAATGGGAGCTCTTGCTTGCTTGGCTGCTTGCGTGAGTGGATGTGGTTCTGTGCTGCTTAGCTGAAAATGCCAGAGAACAAAGGGATCGATGGAGAATGAGAAAATGATGTGCTGGAGAGGAGGTAGAGGCTATTTCTAGGAAACACTTCCTGCTCCGCACACAACACATACATACAACACACACACACACACACACACACACACAACACACACACAACACACACACAACACACACACTTACAGTCGGCAGTGAGCATACAGTGGCTGAAGTGGACATCCATATGCATATGTAGCAGCATGAGAGCAAGAGGGCTGTGTGTTAATCATGCTGATGCAGGGAGTCTAAAAACAACCTCTCTCAGTCCTGCACTTCCTTTCTCTTCTTTTCTCTTCTCTTCTCTCGCTCTCTCTCTTTCTCTTCCTCCCTCTTTCTCTCACGGAGGTGGCCCGGCACCGAGGCTGGGCTGTAGCCCGGGGTGGCGTGAAGCGTTGCCGTGGTAATTTCACCCTCTCCCTGCCGCGAGGAATAATTACACCGCTGGCTGCTCTGCGAGTCTATCTGCACCGCCCTGCCTACTGCTCTCTACCTCCCTTTCTTTTCTCTCCTTCACTCTCCATCCCTCTCTTTATCTCTACCTCTCCTTTGCTCTCCTCCTCCATCCCTCTCTTCATCTCTACCTCTCCTCCTCCAACTCTCACACTCTCACAAGTGAACTAGTCTGCTAGTGCAGGGGGGAGGAGAGGGTAAGAGAGAAAGAGGGGAAGAGAGAAAGAGGGGAAGAGAGAAGAGAGAAGATAGAAGATAGACTCGCACACCTCCATCCCCTGCATTGCGCCCTCCCTCCCTTGCTCACCTTGACCTCGCTTTATCACCCCCCCCCCCCACCCACACACTGTGTCATTTACAGCTCCACATCCTCACACTCCCTCTCTCCTCCTCTGTTCTTCCCCCTCTCCACTCTTCCCACGTCCCCTCCGACTCATTCCCTCTCCCTCTCAGATTCTGCTGGTGTCAGGATGTATTGTGCACTCGGAGGGGCAGAAGGGAGAAGGCTCCACATCAGCAGCCTGAAGATTAGGGACACTTCCATGCCTCTTTAAAATGGGAGAGGCACCACTGATTGAAGTTCATCCGTCGGCTTCGCTCTCCTCTCTCTCTCTCTCTCTCTCTCTCCCTCCCTCCCTCTCCCTCTCTCCTGACACTTCTGAGGCCATCCTAAGTATCTCCCAGCCCTGGCTGCACTCTTAGAATGCATAATGATTATGACATCGGGGATGTGCTCAGCAATGAATCGGAGTCTATATAGCACTCTCTCTGTGTGTGTGTGTGTGTGTGTGTGTGTGTGTGTGTGTGTGTGTGTGTGTATGTGTGACATGGATCTGTATGTTCCCTTCTGAGTTGTAGGGATTGTGCAACTCTTGTGATGACTCCTCGTGTGCCTCCCCTGCGTCGCTCATCAGCATGTAGAGTGCTCAAGTCTCCGGCTGCTGCTGGGACTGCCCCTGCTGCTGCTTGCTGAGTCGCACTGACTTATCAGCGGATTATCAGGGGTCTGTGTGATCCCTACAAACACCTGAGCACTGCTTCACAATGAACTCCGTTCCCTCACACACACACACACACACACACGCACGCACGCACGCACGCACAAGCAGGCACGCACACGCACACACACAGATTACGAGCAAATCACAAGATACCCATTCTTTTTTCATTCTCGGTCTTACGATTAGGATACAGCGGGTTTGTTTTCCTAGAAGAGCAACTGCATATAATCAAGCTCTCACATGGAGATTATCTTTGTCAACATCACAGTGAATCACCTGGGTTTTATCGAGCTATATCCTCTGGTGCATTAAGGGTGTTGGAGTGATGTCGAACCTCCAAAGAATATGGATGGTGCCCATGTTTGTTTCTCAACACCTGGTCAATACTGGTCTACTCACAGTAAAATGAAATAAAAAAAAAAAAAAAACAGAATAAAAACAGTAGGCTGCGTGGTGCTTTAACCTGCCATTTCGCCTGCTGCCAATCACAGCTACCATTCACACACACACACACCATTTCGCCCGCTGCCAATCACAGCTCCAATTTACACATACACACACACACACACACACACACACACACACACACACACACCATTTCGCCCGCTGCCAATCACAGTTTTTTCCCCTTCATGCTCAGTGGGTGTCAGCAGGCCAGCTAGTGGACGACTAGAGTGAGTGTGTGTGCTGACAAGGGGCAGCAGGGTTTGACGGAGAAGGGTGTGTGTGTGTGTGTGTGTGTGTGTGTGTGTGTGTGTGTGTGTGTGTGTGTGTGTGTGTATGTGTTTGTCTGTGTGAGAGACGGGGGCAGAACTCCATGGTTACCGTTGAGCCACTTGGAGTTGTACTGCGCCGTCCTGAGGGGAGGCAGGCCGCCCAGGCTGCGGTAGATGACAGGGTCACGGCCCGAGAAGTCGATGACCGTGGCGGCGTACAGCTCGCCGCTCTCGGTCACCACGGCCGTGGAGTTGTGGCGCGGGTCGTACGGGCAGCGAGCCACACCGTTCACCTTCTCCAGCACGTTGCTCAGATTACCGACCTGGAGAGAGAGAAAGAGTAGAGTGGGAGAGAGGAGAGAGAGATAGGAAGATAAGAAACACTGTTACTTTGGAGGGCAAGTGGTGGCAGGGGGGGGGGGGTGAATGCAGTGTGAGTCCTTAAGAGGGGATCAAGATAAAAAATCAGGCTGGTTCAATTCCCCTCCGGTCATTCACATCCACTAACCCCGACTGGTTTCTGCTTCCCGAGAGCGAAACACCATCATGGCCACCATCATCATGAATCAGCTTGGAGAGTTGAATTAAGGCACCCTCATAAAACCACCATAAAATAAACACACACACACACACACACACACACACACACACACACACACACACACACACACACACACACACACACACACACACACACACACACACACACACACACACACTACTCTCTGTCACCATAAAGGCCAATTTATAGTTCAGGTGACAAGCATCGCTAGACAAAATATATTGTAAAAGAGACAAAATTTGTGTCTGCTAGGGTGATATATATCACAACATTTGAAACAGCACAGATTTGAATACTCTGATTTGATATCAACCCAAAGTGTTGTCGTGGTCATGGTGTGTGTCATTTCGCGGTGAAATGTAACGACAATGTCCAAGTTGATATAGAAACTAGTTGACGTTCTTTTCAACAATTTGTTGCTGCCGCTGGACTATGAAAACCTACAGCTCTGCGACATCTGTCAACAACAATTTGTTTTTGCTTTCAAAATTGACCTTGACCTTGAATTGACCTTAACCCATTCACACGGTCTTCACCCACCTCGCGGATCATACAGAGAGGCTGGAAGGCGTTGGTTCCGCAGGTCATCACCTCCGTCTTGTTGATCAGAAGCACCCGGATGTAGTTCTGACACTCCACCTGCAGGGGGCAGTACACTTGTGAGGGTCTCTCCAAACACAGCCCCAACTAACACCCACCCACCAACTACCACCAGCAATTACAGTTCTACACTCACAAAATAACACCACCAATTACTGCTATACACTCTCCAACTAACACCAATTAAAGTCCTAGCTCAGAATCCAACACCAATTAGAACTCACTCTACACTCCGTAATTGACTAGGGATCAATAATGAGTCAGGCCTAGCCTAACGTTCTCCTCTGTATGAGGAGTGCCATGGCTGCTTTAAACTTCATCTTTTGGTCTCAGTGCTCATCTCTGTGGTCAACACTGATTGTCTATTCACCCACAGACTTCTAGAATATCCAATCTATCTGAAGCCTTGAGAAATTAATATCACTGTTAGTCTACTTTGCACATACATGACAGAGTGATTAATAGGCTTGCTGAGGTTTCTATGTTTTGTTTTGTCTGCCAACTTCGGCTTAATGAATAAGCAGTCCCCACAGTGGCTATCACAAAGGAACCTGCCTCCATTTTGTTTTGGCAGCTATGAGAATTACATTAGACATAGTGAAGGATGGAGCCATTTTCCCCCTGTGCCTTTTCCCGTCAATATCAGCAAAACTGTCATACAAAGAAGATTTTATGTTTCATTTTAACTCTGAATGAAATTACAATAATTTAAAATACCCTGTGGAGTGTCAAAGCCTTATAAAAGAGAGACAAGGTCTGACCCGTTTCCAGGCTTCATTACAGTTTTTTCCTCCATAAACTTTCATTTCACCCCCCCTTCCCTCTCTCTATCCCTCTCTCTCGCCCATCTCTCTCTCTCCCTTTCTCTCTCTCTCCCTTTCTCTCTCTCTCTCTCTGTCTACCTCATACTTTTTCCTACCGGCCTTTTGAGATAAAAATGACATGGTAATCAATTCCCCCAAAGAAAGCGAGACAACAGAATGATCATGGCACCGGTTATCAGTGCCAGCAGCCAACCTGCCTTCCCCCCGCATGCTAAAAAGGCAGGAAGTGTCTTTTCTTGGCTCCCTATTCTTTTTATTCCACAGACTTTGCAACACCTTTCAGACACTTCAGTCCCTACCATCTACTGCCTTCATTGCGTCCAGACTATTACTGTGCAACCTAGCTGTAAAGGCCTTACCAGGAGCAGACACACAACCCCAAATCAAGCAAATGCTAACAATTCAAACACTGTCCTACATTCCCTATAAATCACAGTCCTCGGGCCAATAGTCTGTCAGAAGAGGCAGAGAATTATCTTTTTTTAAGGGGGATGGACGGACCTGAGGGTCTCAAAGTTACCTCTGTCTTTCCTTTGCTCTGACAGGACCTCCTGGTGTCTTCGTCCGGGCTCCATTCTGTTGCCTGGGAAACCAAAAATAAACAACAACAAAAAAGACAAAAAAAAGAGTGACTTGCTCGCCTCATTCACACACAGCCAACAGCTGCTTTTCAGGGGGAGGGTTTGTGGGGAAGGCTGTTACGCAACTGCTGTTACTGCAATACATCAACATGAAAGGGGCATTAGAATGCTACTGTCGTTTTCTTTAATTGCACAAAACAGGTTGATAGGTGGGCTCCAAAAAGCTCCACGCACGCACACACACACACACATACACAAACACTCTCTCACTCTCTTTTACACACACACACACACAGGGGAGCTAAGGTAATAGGAGAGACTGTGCAACCGTATGCCATTTTCATGCTAATGCCCCCCCCCCCGTCTTGGCTGGCACAGAGCTGCCCAGTCCTACCCTCTCTCTCACACACACACAAGACACTCACCGCAAACCACAACTTCCCTCTTCACTACACCAATTATGGGGCTTTTGCGGCCGTTAACGGTGACACAGCAAGAGACCGGGCCCTTCCAAACCACACACACTCTCCCCCCTCTCCCGCCCTCCCCACGCTCTCTGTTGGCAGAGGGAGGCGAGGCCGGCAGTGCAGAGCCGCCTTCCTCCTTTGTGCTCGGGGGCCTGAGAGAGAGGGACGGCTATCTCATGGGTATCACTTTGCGTTTAGGTCTCCTCCACCAGCGAAAATAATCAGAGCACTGAGGTGGACAGGCCGACTGCTGAGAGAGAGAAAGAGAGAGAAAGTGAGAGAGAGAGAGAGAGAGAGAGAGAGAGAGAAAAGGAAAGAAAGAAAGAAAGAAAGAAAGAAAGAAAGAAAGAGACAGACAAAGAGAGGGAGAAAGAAGGAAAGAAAGAAAGAGACAGAAAGAAAGAAAGAAAGAAAGAGAAAGAGTGAGAGGACCTGAAGGACGACGTCATACCACTTCTCACTTTCCCTCTCCTCCCATTCCTCCTCCTCCATCTCCCCTCCTCCTCCTTTTCTTACTCTCTCTCCATGCTGTGCCCTGTGAGTTGTGGGCCGCATGGTCAGAGGCACAGAGGTCACTCTAGCACTGGCCGTAGCGATCGCGTCGGAGAGCCAGACACTGAAGCAGCCTCTTTTGAACAGGTTCAAGAAGACTAGTGCAACTGCAGCAGTGCGCGCACCATTTTGGCTCTAAGCACAATAGATCTGCGCCATGCATTTCTTTTCCCTCCAAAGTAGCCCGGTCCTTGGAGAGCCTGGATCGTGACCCGAATGCAAAGATCACTGGTCTGGAAGCAGATTAGAAGGCACTGGCTAGAAAAAGGGGGAGAAAGGGTCTAATTGATTACAGAAATAAATCTACGCTTGGCGGGCGCTACAAAGTTAGTGGCCGCTAAACTGCGTAAGAGTGCGAGTGTGAGCGCACTCGATTCCATTTTCTGTCCGAGGAGCATTCAATTAACCTCCCTCATGGAGCAATGAGCCAGTAATAAAGAAAGCCAATTACGGGGCCATAATGGAGCCATATTTGTGCGGGATTTTCATTTGGTTTCGAGTGAGCATTTCCAGCCAGGAGCCAGACGAGGAGGAGAATTCCTGTGGAACGGACGACAACTCTTGGTGCTGTGTGTGTGTGTGTGTGTGTGTGTGTGTGTGTGTGTGTGTGTGTGTGTGTGTGTGAGAGAGAGGGAGGGTGTGTGTTTGTGTGTGAGAGTGTGGTTTGGGGTGGTGGAGCTCTTCATATGACAATGACTGCCAAGAGGCCCCTCAGAAGGGCTACCATGTTCCAAGACAGTCCCTCACTCAAACTGGCACTGGAGTTGGGAGTGGGGGGTTTTAACGTATGTACACTTCCCACTCTCGGTCTCCTGTGAGGCTGTCACTTACATTGTGCTGCCTGAGACCTACATTCGCCCCCCACTTCCATGAGGTCCCCTCCCTGCTTACACACTCAGACACACAAAAACAACCGTGCTGTCAGGAGTGGCGGAGTGACGTAATTCCAAACAAAACCAACTAACCAACCCCCTCCCTCCAAAACCCCAACTCTCCTAACAAGCACACACACACACACACACACACACACAGAAAACCACTATTTACCATCACTCTAAAGCTCCATTTATCTGCATGGTGGGGGGCGTCTGTGATGGATGCCTTTGCGGTGAGTCATAGCTTTGGGGAAGCATTATCGCCTTGTCTGCCGGGCAGCACGGATCACGTCTATTTAACCCACTGACCCCTTCGCTACGGCAGCCTATGTCTCTCCAGCTCTCTAGCCCTCCTCTCTCCCTCTCTCTCTCCCTCCTTTTTTTCCTCCCTGTACGTCTCTCACACTCCATTCCCTCTTTCCATCTCTATGCTGATCTGAGACAAAGCCTGCGCCCTAGTCCCTCTCTGTGGATAAAAAAAAAGCTCCACAAGAGGTCTGTGGCAGACTGGGCTTGCGTGTGAAAGGCAGTAGACGGTATGAATGTGGGCCATGTAAACTAAAGGCTGAGCCTTAGCCGCCATTGGTTGGCTTCACTTCATCCGACTTCCGTCAAGAGTGCGACTGGACGCTCCCTGATGGACGCACCAAAGTGGCGGAATGATAAATCTCCTCTGACAACCGTTTAGAGCAGCGGAAGGACGGCCTAATAGTCCAGCAATGGCTCAGAGCATGCAAGGACAGATGCCCAATCTCCAATATGGAGGGAGAGAGAGAGAGAGAGAGAGAGAGAGAGAGAGAGAGAGAGAGAGAGAGAGAGAGAGAGAGAGAGAGAGAGAGAGACAGAAAGAGAGAGAGCGAGAGAAGGAAAGAAAGGAGAGAGAGAGAAAGATCTGAGGGGATAAGTCATCCGCTCCAAAAAAAGATAAGTCAAATGGGCAGTCTTTTTTGTTGTTTAGGTACTTAGCATTTGGACTGGAAATGACCGATTACTGTGTCACGGTCCTTAAATGCAGTGAAGAAAGGGAATATAGCGTATGGGCTGTCATTTTTCCTCATATTAAAATAGGTTGACAAGTCGCTTGGCGGAGGGGGGGGGGGGGAGGGGGGATCACAAAATTTCTAGACGGAAATGCCTTGAATGTAGATGAGATGAGTTTTATTTCTCCATCGATGATGGTACATCATCCTCACAGATGCCTGGATAACGTCATGCCTCGCCTTGTGAGGAGATGCTATGATTTTATAGATTTTATATTGCTTAATTAGTTGGCCTTGTGCTATTTGCACCAAAACCGTACAATGACATCTCATTCTTCAAACTATTTTTCCCCTCCGAATTTTATTGTTTGCAATAAAAGCAAAGCATTGCATTGGGTGTGGAAACAAAACAAAGAACTAGAATTAGAGAGAAAAAAAAAAAATCACTCATGAATTTTTCATGGCACAACGAACTAGCTATGGCACACACAAAAAATCTAATAAAAGTATCCAGACAGAGAAACAATGGAGGAGTAAAAGAAGTTTGTTAATTCTATGAGTCCTCGGGGAGATGGAAATGGAAGAGACTCTGTGTGTGTGTGTGTGTGTGTGTGTGTGTGTGTGTGTGTGTGTGTGTGTGTGTGTGTGTGTGTGTCTAGGAAATCACACAGTTCTTATGGCACAAGCCTCAGCACCAGAGCTTCTCCCCAATAAGGCTCTTGTCTCAGGCAGCCATTGACAAATATCAAGTGTGACAACTAATTACGATTCCGGAATGTTCTAAATGAGGTGTGAGTGTTGCCCGACAGCGAGGGCCTCCCCCTGTCTTGTCCATCATGGTCACCTGGAAATGTTTTGTCTGTTGAAGTTTTAATAGAAAGCGAGAGTGTTTCAGGCGTGGAATGTCAACAGCGCTACGTCGTTTCACGGTTTCTTCACCGACCACAAGCACAACAATAAAAAAACCTTGACGCCTCTTCCCCACCCATACATCCAAATCCAATTCAAATCAGTCATCCGCGGTGACATTGGAGGGAAAAGGGATTTCAATTTGCATACTCATGATTGTACTCCAATGGCATGGCTGATAAAGGTTCATCAGCTCCGCCCCCCCCTTCCCTCTCCCCCCCTCCCTCCCTCTCTCTCTTTCTCTCTCTCTCTCTCTCTCTCTCTCTCTAAAGGGAGGAAGGCCATCTTTCTCCACCAGGCCGCTGCTTCAAGGTCCCTGTGCTTCAATAGGCCTGCTGAAGATCCCGCCCTCTTTCGTCCTTTAACAGAGCTGCCTATTCAGACTGCCTCCATTCACCGACGACCTGATAGATGTGACAAGACTCTCAATTGGCCCCGTAGCACTGTGCCCCAACACTGATCCCAACCCAAGAGGGCACCAGATAGGTTTCTCGTCTGCAGATTTTCCACGTAGGCTCTCTCTCGCACCCTTGCTTTTAGCCCAAGTCACTCAGTCACTCACTTTCTGAAATACACACACATGGTCTTTTTTTCCTAAATCACACTAGAGCCAGTATAGTGTGAGGTTAGGCCAACAGGCCTCCTGCTACACAACATGAGGGGGATCGGTTTGAACAAGGCAGAGTGTTGTGAAAGAACAGCCAAGAGCTTATAAAGGAAAGGAGGAAAGAGAGGATAAGGGAGAGAGAGAGACAGATGGAGAGAGAGATGGTGAGAAAGAGACAGATGAACAACCAGATGCAATAATGAAGAAAGGAAACAGTTTTACAGTCCTGCCAGTTAGTGCTTACATTTGAAAAGTAAAATACAGCTGAGGGGAGTGTGTGTGTGTGTGTGTGTGTGTGTGTGTGTGTGTGTGTGTGTGTGTGTGTCAAACTACAGATCATCCCACAGAAATGCCTTGGGCAACATTCCCACAACATCACTTTAACTCTGTGGCAATGCTATCCCAAGGGGTCAAGAAGCCACCCCACCTCCTCCCTAACAAACCCCAACCCCCAAAGCCCAGCGTGTTAGTGGGGGCGGAAGTGAATGATGGGTTTAATTTAAAAAGCCTACGTGAGTGAGGGACTTGTGCTGCCGGGCACTCTCACGGGCAATTTCCCTCGGCGAGGAAAAAACCTGGAAAAAAGGGCCTGGAGGCAGACCTGTTGGTGGAGCGCTGGCTCGGGGTCCACAGAGTGTTTTTCTGTAGCCGTCCGCGGCCCCAAATGTCAGCCCTGTCGGCTGGCACCATTACAAAGACTCACGGCTCTGTGACAGCGCGGTGTCTCTGAACTGCACAATGCTATCCAAGCCCTCACCTTAATGCCCCAATGCCCCCCCCCCACCCAACACCTCCTCGACCCCAAGACCATCATAGCTTCTGCCACCACCACCACCACCACCACCACGTTCCCGTGGGTGATGGCGGCCACATCAATAATTAAATCTCACCAAATCATGGAAGGCAAATTAATTAATCGCGCTGAATGCAATCAGGCACGATGATGAGGTCGGCGAGCCGCAACTTCTGGCACTGATGTCGACCTCCACACATAAATAATATATTTACATATATAATATATACAATCTGCACCTTTTTCCCCTTCCCCCACCCCCTTACTTCATTTCCATAGGTCCACTTTAAGTGCTAACTTTACTCATCAGCCAGACTCTTCCCGTCGGCACAGTGACGCAAGAGGAGATCTCTCAGCGCCCTGACACCGAGGGGATCTGATCCAGCTCAGTGGGTGCCATCTCTGCATGAGCTGCAGTGGCACTCTGGGCAGCGCCGCCGCTGCTTTGACTGTCAACCAGCAGCACCTACACCATCACCCACCCACCACCTCTCCTCCACAGGCATCCCAGCAGCTTCCCCCAGCAGGCGGTGGACATCACTCTACATTCTTCCCCACCACTCTCCAAAGTCATTTGGGGAGATTCTGGGTGAATGTACGTAAGAGAGTCCAAAATCTTCTGTTTAATTCTCACAAATTCAAACTTCTCAATCGGGCTCCTTCCTAAGCGTTTCCAATTCAGGGTCAAAGGGTCAGGGTTGATAAGGTCAGCTGACCTCTGACCAGGAAGAGGTTTTTTCAAGCTACCCTAAACAATGCCTTTCTATTGTCTCCAATGTCAGAAAGGCAAAGTCACATTTCCTATGGACTTGGAAGTGCTGAGGACATCTGACCACCACATTTATATCCACACCAGTCTGCTCCAGTCTGATGCAAGACAGCAGAAATATTGTGCAGAGTTAATCAGAAATGGATTCACCCAGAATGCACCTCTACCATGGAAGCAACTGTCCACATCCATCCTTTATCCGCGCCAACACAAGCTCTTCAGGAACATCCAAGACCAGTAAAGTGGACGACCAGTAAAGTGGCTGCCTGATTGCAGGCTGGAGAGAGTGTTCAGTGATTGGTGCACAAAGAGGGGGGAGAAAAGAGTGGAAAAAACATCATTCCAGCTCTGTATGTTTTGCTTTAGTGGCCGTCTTTTTCTGTTTTCGCAGAGTGCCCTTGCAAAACCCAGCGGGTGAAAACAATCAGCAGGAGCGGCACGCCGCTCAAACGCGCCCCCGACCTCAGGGGGACAGATGGGAAAAATCTGTGCGAACGAGGCGCCGCGGCAGAGAGAGAAGAGGGTCGGGACTAAATGCCGACGAGCAAGAAAAACAAGAGGCGCGAGGGCGAAGCCAGGCCATTGTGCAAGCAGAGGCTCTCTCCCGATTCCCTGGGTTTCCATTAGACAGCATTACAATGGTGTTCTCTCTGCACTGAAGCCCACACAACATGCGCAAAACAATTGTCAGTTTCAAGGTTCAGAAAGGGCAAAAAACTCTCAGTCAATAACTTTGAAACACTTAACGATTGTGGCACTATAGTTGTTGCAGATTAACCATTATGAGGCAACTAAAATGTCTTTATGCAAGAAATGTGGTCTCTGTCATGAGCAAATTGATTTTTTAAAAACTAAAGTAGGGCTAATGGGAAGCCTTTAGATGTGCAGTCATTAAATGTCACATACCCATAAACAGAATGGGTTTAACTCACTGACCCAAACAAGGTCCAAAACTTGCTTAGATGCACAACACAAAAATCTCTGGGCAGCATTATCAAATACTTAGTGGCAAGAGCCACTGCAGGATTTTCTTGCTGAAGCACCAACAAAAAAAAAAAAAAAAAAAACAGGCTTTCTGTCTGTTTAGGATTTGCTGTGTTTTGGATTCCGGTGAGAATAAGCCGATAGATCCTCGTATCCCACAGAGAGCTACGTGTTGTTGTCCTTGTAGAGGTACAAGGCAGGATGTCCTGACATTGCTCTCTACCTCGACTCAACAGTGTGAAGCACACAGCTACTGCTGTTATCAGTGCAGGGGTATACAAAGGAGTAGAGGAGAGAGTGAGAGGAGGTGGGGAGGGTGAGAGACAGTGTGTGTGTGTGTGTGTGTGTGTGTGTGTGTGTGTGTGTGTGTGTGTGTGTGTGTGTGTGTGTGTGTGTGTGTGTGTGAGAGAGATAGAAAGACAGGAAAGAAAGGAAAGAAAAGAAAAGTACTGGTTAGGAACCTCAAAAACAGGCAGAAGGAGACTCTTATACCTGCATGCATCTCTCCCTCTCTCATTTTCTCTAGAGCTGCTGCTGTTTACATTCCAGTCTTGTGGATCTCAGGGCTCTTATCCAACACACAGGCACTCCATGGACAAAACAAGCCTCATCCCCAACCCCTCACACTGCCTTCTTTTATGTCCCTCTCCCACACACACACACACAAATATATCACTCACTAACTCAAACACACACAAGCTCTCTCTTTCTCTCTCTGTCTTGCTTGCTTACACACACACCCCAGCTCTGTGCCAAAGCAGCTGAGAGCTCTGCTCAGTCACGGCCAGCAGACACAGGTCAAGCACCTGACCCCCCTGAGTTGAGCTCCCGACTCAAGAGTGCCCCGATCCCTTCAGTCCGCCATCATCTCCCAAGCACCCCGCTTTAGCTGAGGCAATCTCCCCACACATCTGACCTACTACACACACACACACACACACACACACACACACACACACACACACACACACACACCACTTTCTCCCCACTTCAGAACAAAGGGAATAGGATGTCAGTGGTTAAGGAAAGCTGACACCTTTCATGTGAGAGGGCTGGCTAGTAATAATCCTCTCATCTCACAACCACTTTAAAGTCTGTTAATACATGCCGCCACACAGTCTCCCAGGATTTGGCCATTTGTTGCCATCTTCTAAAATTAACAGTTAAATCAGGTTTTTCTTTTTTTTCAACAAACAAATCAGAATGCATGGTCTGTGTTCACTCACTGGTTAATGAACTCGCGGTGATCGATTTGAGCGAGTATCTAAAATGAGTTCATTAGATGTCGGATCAACCCTCACCTACTCCCAACTAGTCCAGGAACAGGAAAAACACATGAAAGGCCTTTTCTCTCTCTCTCTCTCTCTCTCAGCATTAAAGGCCCTTGCTGAGACTCAGAGTGCACTCTCTGCTTCATTGGTAGGCTCAAACCAAAACACACACACAAACACACACACACTCCAGAGGCAGAGGAGTTGAAATAAAGATGAAGATGAGGGTGTGCCGTTCTTTTTCTTTGTGCCTGCGTCTGTCTTCGCCCTCCACCCACCTCCTCCTCCACCGTCTCTCTTACCCATCCAGCCTCCACCCACCTTCACAATAACCCCTACTTCTAAAAGCGGCACCCAGCTGGAGTTAGCACGTAGTGCGTGGGTGGGACTCGACCGCACGCTGCTGCGTCTTCGGTCCCCCATCCGCCGCCTCGGCGCGGTTCCCGTGGAGGCAGACATCCTGGCGGAGGGGGCGTCAGATGTTCTCAGCGGGACTCGCTTGTACCGGCTCCTCTCATCACGCACACGGTCCCCAGCGAGGATGAGGTGGCTCAGAGGAGGCTCTCGTTTCCCACGCGAGCTCACGCAGACTGTGTGAGGCAGTCTGTGTGGGAGCAGAAGGTGAACTGCATCATGGGGTTACGCCGAGTCCATCTTGGAGACGTGGGGATAACTGCCCAGCAGGTCTTTTTCTGATGAAAGACAAGGTAACCCACCAAAAGAATCCCATCTCATGCAAATTCCTGTGATGTGCCCAAGTCATATATTTCCACATGACACAGCCATGGTAGAAAGCTTGGGACCCAAAGGTTTTTGTTTTAATCACCTGAACAGGCATTGTCCACCTGTGTGTGTGTGTGTGGGCTCAGCACTCCTGGTGTGTGTATATATAAGTATAAGTATATAATCTTTTGATAATAAGTATATATACTCTTTAGATCCTGTGAGGGAAATTTGGTCTCTGCATTTATCCCAATCCGTGAATTAGTGAAACACACACAGCACACAGTGTACACACAGTGAGGTGAAGCAGACACTAATCCCGGCGCAGTGAGCTGCCTGCAACAACAGTGCCCCCGCAATATATATATACACACACGCACACACACACACACACACACACACAAACAGAGGGGCCCTGGGTCACACACTGAAGATGACGCGGCACTTCACAGCAACAGCATCAGCACTTTTCACCTCCTCCCTACCTCTTTCTCTCCCTCCCTCGCTCTCTCTCTCTCTGGTCAAAGTTAAAAAGCCTCCCCCCTTTTGGCCTTCCGTGTCGCCCCGGCCGGTGCCTGCCAAGGCCTGCGCGTTTGGCACCAGGGCCCGCATTTCTGGGATGAGCTGGCGTCCACTCAGGACCATTACGCTGCTGGCACGGGCACACAGGAGCGCCCGGACGGCACGGGCAAGGAGAGGGCGTGGGAGGGGGTGGAGCAGGGCAGAGAGGAGAGGCTGCAGCTATGGCCGACGGACGCACGGTCATGCCAAAGAGATGTGCTACACTGTGCTGGCATTTCAGTCCTCTTCCCCAAAATAAAGATCACCTTGGGCCTAGAACACTCCCTGTCCAGCAGCAGTGGGTAACAGCAAGTACTTGACAGAACCCCCCCCCCCCTCCCTCCCACACACACACACAAACACACAAACACACCACCACCACAGTTCCTGCTGTCAGCTACTCAAATACACTGCTGCTGGGCAGGGACTCTGGCTGAATTGCCCCCCACCCCCCCTCCGTACCCCTACCCCTTCCCCCTGCCCAGCCCTCGCCACTCGCCCCAACTGCCTGCTCATCGATTTGGACCCTGGCACCGGTTGTGACGCTCCAGTTAGCCCAAATGAAGAAAGATCCATCTTGTTTATTCCCAGGCTCCCGGGGGGGGGGGGGGGGGGGGGGGGAGTGGGACACACGGACAGAGGTGGAATGGAACAAAATGAAATTGCGGTTAAGCCACCAGTCCCACGAGAGCTCTCAGGGGGATGACTGGGGGTATGAGGGGTAGACGCGAGAGCATGCAGAGCAGCAGTTAGATGACTCCCAGCAGAAGAGACCAGAGAACGAGAGCGCGCGCAAGAGAGAGAGAGAGAGAGAGAAAGAAAGAAAAAAAGAGAGAAAAATGAGTGGTGTAGACAGAAGAGGGAACTTTTACGAAAAGAAAACGAAAAGTCCGGAGGATAAGAGAGATGACAGCAGCTCAGTCTGTGCACACTCCGCCACAGAAAACCCAGCATGACACACACCACAATCCTGATGATGCATTTCATCAAATATCTCTAACACTATTGCTCTGAAGGAGGCACAAAAAAAAAAAAAATATAAAAGCTCACCCTGTTCAATTTCTCTCCCTCTCTTCGAGAGGAGGCTGGGCTTTCAGGTCTAATCTAAACACTACGTCAAAAGCACTGAGCCGCAGTCAGTACACAGCACCACGCTTCGCTCTCTGTGTGCAGACAAATGATGATCCTCTTCCTTCCTCCGCATTCCAGATGACCACTGAGGCCTGGAGTATTCCTTGGCTGCCCTTGAGTGGCACTGGAGGTTACAGATGCAGCTGGCACAAGTGTGAGAGAGTCGACTCGAGCTTATAAAACAAGAAGCTGTCTGGGTCTCTCCACTGGATAAGAGTCATTATAAAAAGAAAAGAAACTTTTCACAAGGAAAGGAAGGATCTCAACCACCCAACTGGTAATTTAGTTCATGTTTCAAGTTCATGTGGTGGAGGGTATCTCTGTCTTTAGTCAACCGTTATCTGGCCAACATAGGAATTTTGATTTGTGGAATACTCCCCAGGTTGCAGAACGAGGCACTAATCTATTATTAAGTCTTCAGTGAATGGACCTTTACACAGCAGGGTACAAGCTGGCATGAGTTACAGCTCACAATAAAAGATTCACTCACCTGGATAAGGGAGATGTTGCTTAGACTCAGTCTGAAGAGGTAGTTTCTGTAGAAGAGAGAGAGAGAATGAAATAGAAGTTCCTGTGGTCAGTCTATTCACAGACACTTCAGAATTGACAATGCTGTGAAGTCATACAGTTTGTAGCCTGCTACTGAAAGAATCATGATCTAGTGTTACTTTCTAGAAAGCAAAGACTTTCTACAGCTGAGCCTGTTGACTAATATCACTTTCTGAGTCTTCACCATTACAGAGCTAGCAATACCCAAGAGCCAACAGCATTTAATCTAGAGCAAACAAACTCCCTTTATTGAATCACGGAGGAAAATTAGCTTTGAAACCAACTCCCATTGTCATAATGGAAAAAAATAGCATGAAAAGACATTCTATCTGACAAGCATGGGTGGTCATGAGATAAAAGGCTGTGGTGTTACCTTGCACCAACGATAAGCTCGTTCCTGGTGAGGTCGAGGGTCAACAGAGAGTATTCTCTCACTCCTTGGTGAGAGAATGTGGAAATCCAAGGGCTCAGCTCTGTAACAGATTGAGAGAGAAATACCAGAGGGGATATTTTCATTGTCACGACTGTAAATGAATCTCAGGTACAGAGCATGGGGTCACTTTATCAATAATAACATTGGGTCAAAGAATATGGACAAAAACATAAAAGGCATGGTAGCAATATCTGTATATGAACAGCGAGGCAACATCCTGATGTAAGTACTGAGGAATGGTCATGTCACTAAAGGGAATTTGAAATCTGAGTCTAAATCTCCATCTGGATGACTTCGGTCTTTAGTTTGTTGGTTATTTTGATTTAAATCATGTCAATTGTGTGAATGGTTTCCAATATCTTTTCAGGTATACAAGACAATACATCTGGGAAAACTGCAGGCAGAGTCAGGCCTATAAACAACCAACCCTGTGTTTTGTTGCTTAGTTTGGGTGGCTTGGACACACCGTAGAGAGACAAAATTTCCCTCGCAAATCTTCCCAGAGGACGTTTGTTGGGTCTGCTGGAGACACATCTTTTCTCTGTCTTTTTCAACGCAACCATAAAAACTCCACTCATGTTCAGCTCTGAGCTGAAAGCAACCTGCAGATCGGAGTAATCTGAGTCTCGTCCAAAAGATCCCACGGGCGGCCGCTGACAGACGGACGTGCATTATTAGACAGAGGAGGCTCTGGCCCATCCACAGGACCCCGGGTCCTCGCAGTCCCACACCGGGTGCTATGTGTGGGGTGAGCTGGGGCGGTGGGGGTGGGGTGAGGCTAGGCCTCTCCATGTCTGGCACTTGTGCTAATGGGCCTGTGTAGCTGGGGACCTCCACACAGCCCACACTGTGTCAGTCAAGCAGCGGAGCTGCGCAGCCCAGGGTCATGTGTCAGGAGCTGGCTGAGAGGGACAATGCTGTCTGGGGTGCGTCAGCGGCGCTGAGCCTAATGCAACAGGACATCCAGTCAAAACTGGCCTGGTTATTTTCCTGAAGAGACGCATCCAATAAAAGCGCCGTTTGACACCCGCTTAGAGAAATCAAAACAATTTGGCCCGCCACAGCTTCCTATTAGGGTGATAAAGACACGACACAATAAAGAGCTTTATGTACAGGAAGGGGAAAGAAAGACAGTCACTTGATCTTGTGGTGACCCTAATGTGATTTTCTAAATGGATTTCAACATTAAGGGGGGGGGGGGATTCATAGGAAAAGGAACAGGATAATCTTTCAACGCAGAACACAATATCACACCAGTTTTCTTGAAACTCACCCACACCCATGTCGTAATGAAATTGGCAAACAATCCCTGTTCTCCGATAATCCTGCTTTAAAGATTTGTACTTGGGCCTGCGATAGTTCATTTTCATTCAGTCAAAAGGAAGCCATAGAAGGATTGTTTCAGTATCTATGCCAAGCAGGAACGGCCTACAGTACATAGCTATGCATGGCCTCTCATGTTCACTACACTGCTAAGAACAAGGCTGGCAACCCATAAAAGAACTTATTCAATTACATAACACCATTTAATTATCATTTCTATTCATAACACCATGCACTGCCTCACTAGTGGCTCTGCCTGGTACTGCATTCCCATCTGATTCAAGATATCTATTAAAAGGTTTTACTTCACTTGTTGGGAAACCACACATTATTAACTTGAATGCTTTTCATCCGTGTGTTTGTCATCTGGAGTGGTCGCATTGAGGTTCTCTTCTCCGTGTTCCCACTCAGTTGTGCGAATCTCCACAGACTTCGATGAGTCACTGAGATCCCCCCCAGAGAGTGCTTGGTCCCCCACCACCAGCACCACATTTAAAAGCCTCCCCAATAAAAAGATCCGAGGATTGATCGCGACCATATGGCACGCTCAGTCCCCAATCATACTTTATGAAGTTCTAACGAGAATGGAGTTAACCGATGGCAGGGTGAACCGGTCGGCCGACGGAGCCTGCCGGTTATTTCTCAATGTGCCGGCAGACATGTCAAGGAGTTGCGAGACGGGGCCGAGCATCAATCTCCCTCCTGTTCACCACGTAATTATGGCCTATAATGTCTCTGTCAAACCGTGCTCATATAGAAGGAGCCGAGCGTGGCGGCAGAGGGACACGGCGCATCTGTGGGAAGGGAGAGCCGAGTGATTAATAGACGAAGATGGAGCAGCGATGGGGCACTTTTTTATTTCCACACTCCTCATCAGAAAGAGCAGATCAGGGAGTTCTGCTCTCCACTTTTTTTTGGGAGGGACGTAAGAACAGATCACCATCTGCAGCTCCCCCCTTCGACCTTATCTCATAAAGTAAACACCGAGTGGTGCGTCTCGACTTGAAAAGTAGAGACTCGAAGGGTAAGATGTCAGCGAAGACGAGAAAAAGAGAGAAACTGATAACATTTGAGTGTCCTCCTAAAAGACCCATCAGTCTTAGTGCTGGGATGAGGGTGCTGCGTGTGGGATGAGGGGCTTTGCAGAACAACACCTCTTGCATGGTGAGTTTTAGGAGTTTAATGCCAACGCTGAGGTCACTCCAGTGTCTCATTGTGCCATCCCTGGCTGTGCGCCACGTTCTCCGCATAATAACTGATTACGCTGGCTACAGCACGACACCAAACAAAAGCAATGAATTTGAAACTTGGCCACGGGTAAAAAACAAGGATCTACATCGATTAATGAAAGCTAAGCAGTATTTAAACTTAAAAAAAAAAATGTAAAAGCTAATTGCCATTAATTGTAAAATGCATCTGAATTGTGAAACTTTAGAGAACTTTAGAACCATTTGGCAAATGTTCTTCCTAAAAACAAGACAGCAGAGTAAGATGGATTTATACGCTAATGAGAGTTGCTAGTTTTAAGTCATCAAAAACGCTGCTGTGATGGCAGAGGGCAGAGAAGAGACATTTATCCGCACACCAACCCCAACCAGTGGCTTATGCATGCTAAGCCAGGACCCGCAACCCATAAAGTCTTGGCAATCCGCAGACAGATAAGCGGGATAATATGCGTCTGCTTCCTCCAACTCACCCTTAGGGCTTCTAGGCAAAATCTCAAAATTGATGGACGATTATTAAAAAAAAAAATAATAAAATTCTCCCCCACCAATCTCTGGTGTGTCACATTAATGCATTAGCGACCAGATGCCAAAGGGAGAGGGGAGCTGCAGAATGCCTCATGAAAACACTGAAGGGGACATAAATCAACCCCTTTACCATCGGTCTAGAGGGCGAATTAAAACAACCACCGCACAATTTCCTAGGAAATACCGCCATCCAGATCAGAACTATGGAGAAGACCTTAAGAGAGTGTGTCACAATGGTATTAAAACTACAGAGTGAGTGAGAGGGCTTGGAACATCCACGGTTGTTTTAGCGTATTTCAGTGGATAATCTAATATTAAAAAGATGGTTAAATCTGATAACTTTTCACTCTGTTTTTCGAGGGACTTCGACAGAAAAAAAAAGAGAGAGACAAAGTCTAAAGCTTTTGCCAGATCAATTATTCTTGACTGGCCCTTTTTTTGTCCCGGTGCAGATCAAGATCCAACTAAAATCCTTTTTTTTTATCCTAAAAGCATTTCTTCTCAGAGGAGATTTATCATGGATAGACAGGTCAGGAGTGTAATCGGGCACATTCCGCACATTCTGACTTTAAGAAGGAGAGAAAATCCACAGTGCATCAAGGTGCTTCTCCATTTGACAGTGATGGCGACTCCCTTCTCAACAACCTTCGACCCCTTCTCGCAAAAGAAAAATAAGCCTCACTCTGTGACCCACCCGCCCATTTTCTACACTTCTGATAGTAGAATAATTAGAATGTGCTTTCAAGCTTGGCCACTTTGTGCGTTCTCTCAGATTTACTCAAGCATTGCATTCATGAAGAATCTCTGAAAATGCTCGGGACTTATTAAAAATGTATCAAACATCAGATTAACCCCAAAGCCTTTGTCTGATTCTGGAGACTGGAGTTGCTGGGTATGCCTAATTACAACCATGCCTGAATGGAAAACAAATATTAGCGCCAACCCCTTTTCTCATTAGCATTGTAATTGCACATCTGGTTTGATTGTTTACCCTCCAGGAGATAACTTGTTAATAATAAGTGAACAGTCATTACATCTCGATATTTGCCTGTCAATGTCCAATGCAACAGTATATCAAATCAAATCAGAAAGATCTGAAGGACATCATGTGTGGATGGAGTAAATTGAAATGGACTAGGTACAAAAGCAGCACTTCGTTAGTGAAACCCAGAATAACATGTCACTACTGATCTGTATCGGGTTAGAGCGAAATCGGACCCAGAATGCACAACTACCTGGGACTTGGATGTGTTTGATTTGGGTCACTTGGATTTTTCACGCACTCTTTGTCTACACGCCTCAATCTCTTTGCGAGTGAGCGAATTCAACTGTCAAATCAATCTTTCACACCTTCCTGGAATCTCAAAGAGAGATGCTATATTTGTTCTTCGTTTGAAAGCATGGGAATTGTTTTTGACATCTTGTTGCTCACAACTTGGAGAGCAGAACACTCTGGGCCACATCCGGGCCGGGGTCGTTCAGGACTGAGCATGCCAAGCGAGAAGAGATCCCTCCTCCTACTCACTGCTACAAACCAGTGAACTGCTCCTGCTGTTTCAAATGGTAGACTTTTTACACTGTGCCAAGTCATTCATGTCACCAGTTGCCTTACCCATCTCCTTCTGTGCATTTAGAATCGGTTCATGTCTCTCTAGGCTCTGGTGGAGTGTTTGGCTGAGGGCACTCCAACAGCTCTCATTTGCACTCAATAGTACCACTTTATGTGGCAATAAGCAGAGATAGCTACGCTACACACACACACACACACACACACACACACACACACACACACACACACACACACACACACACACACACACACACACACACACACACACACACACACACAGCGCTGGGACTCATGGTGCAGGTAGACAGAACAACAGCAAACACAAACCACAGCTTCAAGTGGGGCCTCACAACCACACACACACACACACACACACACACTCCTACCCACTCCCTCTTCCCCCTCCGCTCTCTCCTGTTTTGTTTTCATCCCTCCCACTCAAAAGGACACCCATCTCTCTCTGGTGCACTGCGGATCTTATCGGCCGAGGCAGACCGCCGCTTATCCGAGCGAATTCCGACCAGGGAAAAAAACGCTTTTGTTTTGTCTTCCCCCATCCTCTTCCCCCATCCTCACCCCCATCCTCACCCCCCCCCCCCCCCTCCTCCTCTGAGCTCGCTTGTGTTGTTTTGCATACTGCTGGTTTCTGATGGGAAGGCTGGGGCTCTCATGGAGGGTGTGCATGTGTGTGTGTGTGTGTGTGGGGGGGGGGGGGGGGGCACACATAATGTTCTCTCTTCCCAAGAGCCACTCCAGCAAAACGATGAAGGTGCAAACGAGTGGGCCAAAAAACAGTCATACAGTATGTCTAAAGAGAGATGTGTGTGTGTGTGTGTGGGGGGGGGGTGTTCTGGGTATTGAGGGTGGGAGGGGGAGTGTGGGGTTAGGTACAGGTGGTAAGAGGTAGGAATGGGACATGCATGACAACAGAGATCTCCTCATGAAAGACAGGTGAGGCACACAGCCATGACTTACAATTCTGCTCTGGTATTCAAGCATGTCTCACAGAGCTAAAACAACAACAACAACAACAACAACAACAAAACAAGGTGAAGGACAAGGGAGCACGAGTGCACACACACACACACACACACACACACACACACACACACACACAGAGACAGCCTCGGCTGGACGTCTGCAGCACACTCAAAGACCCCAGCAGAGACGCCGCTCAGAGTCTCTTCAGGAGGGACACTCGGAGTGACCGCAAGACAGAATGCCCGATAAGCCGGGCCGACGGCACACACCAGATGAAATCCACCCATCGCTGTGACGTGAAGATGTAGACTAATGCGCTCATCCGCCCACGCCGCCCCATATCATGGGGCAAATGAGGTGTTGTTGGAACGGCGCGACGCCTGCTACCTGTCGCCGCTCGCCACGGACCACATGGACGGGAGGGGGGCGGTGGCAGCGGTAGCGCTCCATTATCGCTGGACGCCGCCAAGGACATTGGTCTCCTTTTTGTGGAGAGCGCTCCCGCTCAGGCAGTGACGGGCACTTAAGCGACAAGCACCATTACCCACTAGAGAACAGATAGCAAGTTGGTTCCGCCAATCCTCACAAACAATATGGTGCCAATTACACAACAGGCTTTTCTCAAATGAAAAAAGCGATACCGGGAGACTGCACAATAGAAAGAGATAGTGTGTGTGTGAGTGTGTGTGTGTGTGTGTGTGTGTGTGTGTGCCTGCATGGCGGAGAGTTTGAGAGAGTGAAAAAGAGAGAGAATGAACGACAGGGATGTAGAGAAAGAGATGCTTCCGCTTTCTCGCTCACCCTCATGGCCCTATCGGGGCAGATTAGAGTGGATTCAGCCATGACAGCTGCCACTAGAGACAGGATTGCCTATTGCAGTCTCGAACGGAATGAAATGTCCAGCAAGTTCTCTAGATGCTTAATAGGAAAGGTCTAGGTCCTATTCACTCTGTTACTGACTCCGAAATCAATTGCCATTCAGGCACATCTTGTATGGTTTTATTCTTCTACAATATGTTATCTACTGAGAAAACCAATTAGCGCTTACTGGCTTCGACATGAATTACATGTGATTGCAGCATGCGTTTGTCTGCACTGAGGTCCACTGCTAAAAAACATGATCAAAGCAGGAAGCAATTATGTCAACTGCTATGCAATTTTTGCCAATCCGCTGTAGGTGCAGCACAACGCAACACAATCACACAACGGTGGTTCTCAATACAAAGCAGTGCACTCACTACCTGAGTGCTGGAAACACAGGTGTATGTACGAGAACCAATATATGTTCTTTAACAAGAACAACACGTCACTCACCACCTGTTGATTACATCCATCGGCCCCTATTTACTGTAGAAACTACGTCAAACCAGACGCGTTTCACAACCACAAAACACAGATCAGTGTGATCCCGGATGCAGTTAAGATGTACAAAAGCTTACCCTATCGCTATACATATCAGTCAAATCCCTACATGCCCATTCTTGTGATGTTATCTGTTCAAAAGAAGAAGTAGGTTTTGTTTATCTGTCTTTACACAGCGCCCTACCACACCAATAGACCAGGGTGCGACTGAGTGCACAAAAGGAAACCGTGATCCCTACAGTGCGCGTCACACTTTAAATCCGCAGATTAACGGCATTTGGGTATTTGCCAGTGCATTAACACAGGCCCGACTAATTTCTAAACTAGGCATTGTCATCACACCGTGACCATCGGGGTCAGTATCACAAAGCTCTTATCCCATTTTCTATGGGTCTTAGTACAGGGGCTCCAGAGCGCTAGCCTGGCAGGGCTTCACTGGGCGCCACCGGAAAAGCCGTGGGAAGGGTGACAATGGAGCCGTGCTGTGACTTCTGCCCGCTAATACGCAGCAGGCTGACTCCCAAAAAGGGGGGGGGGGGGGGGGGGGGGCACCTAGGTCCCTCTAACCTGGCTTGGGATTACAGCGCCCCTTCAGGTGACTTGTCCCATCCAAAATCCCACCCCACTAACCCGTCCTGGGGTCACGCATGAGTGCCCCACTTTAAGACGCTCATCCATCAAAGAGCCTAATCTCTGGGTCTGCGCGACACCTTTGTGTAATGAAATTCCTGCGACGGCGCTTTAACATAAAAGGTGCGGCGCGGGCCTCTTTCTTTTTATCGCTGATTTGGACTGATGGGCTTTCCACTCCTCTTTCTTTCTTTCATTCTTTCTTTCTTTCTCGCTCATCTAACGTGCACCTCTTTCTGTGACTGCTCCAATCGGCCCATCTGGACATGGCATGAGACGAGGAGGAGAAGGAGGAGGAGGAGGAGGAGGAGGAGGAGGAGGAGGAGCACTGCGGAGGAGAAAAGCATCCGGCCGGCCGGAGGCCCTTGCTGCCACGGGAGGGTGGAGAATGTGGACAGCGGCTAGCTGCACCAGAGAGCAGGGACAATGGAAGTTGGAGAGGGGAGATTAATCCTCTTCATGGGCTTCATCTTTCTCCCGCCACTACCCTCTCTCTCTCCTTCTCTCTCTCTCTCCCTCTCATTTGTTTTTGCAAATGTGGCATATTCCCAGGTCTCTCTGACACTGCAGGGGGAGGCTAAGCAGCCGTTGGCAGCCTCCCTTTAAAGACCCCAGCGCCCTGATGCCACTGATCATAACGTTGATAAACGGCGCAGAGAAATGCTATTTTGAGAAACAACACTCGGAGCCTCCGGGTGGCAATAAACAAGCTGAAGTGCAAACCCCAAAGCAACGCTCACATGAACTATAGCCATGTTAATGTCCAGGCAGATTTCTAATATTAAAGTACCCGGTGGCTGTCACTGCTTCTTTCTTTCCCGCTGGCAGTTATGTACCTGAATATTTCACTCTCGCAACTCCTGCTTCAGGTGGGGTGGGTGGGTGGATCAGGTGATGCTTCAGCATTCCTTCCATCCTTGAAACAAACACACCAATCTCCCGAGCTCACCTTTTTTCCACCCCGCACGCTGATATCAGCATCAAAACATTTCACCTGGCTGAGAGTGATTTCAGGGCGATGTTGGCGTTTTCGGCCACCCGCACACACTCCCTCACACACACACACATGCACTCCCTCACACACACACACACTCCCTCACACACACACACACACACACACACACACACACACACACACGTGCACTCCTCGATGGGGAGATGGGGGGGGGGAGCACGTGGCGTTATCGGCAGGAGAGGAGGGGGAGGGGGAAACAGTTTATCTCCCGCCGAACGCAGCACGTCCATCCAGCCCTGCACCCGGGCCCTCGCTGAAATCCATCTCCGCAGCTTGAGTTATGGAGGCGTCGTGCGGGGACGCCACCGCACAGCGAGCGAGAGAGGAGCCGCCGGAGCGAGGCTTGACCCCTTCTCTTTTATTCAGTTACCGAGCAAACACGCGCTGCGTTTTCATTACCGCGGACACGATAACGGCTAGTTCGCACCGTTTGCCCGAGTGTTGTTTCAAGGGGCAGGTTTTTGTTTTTCTATTCCAGACGGCTCCCGCTGAAGGCCGTTAATGCAAACGCCATTTGACCCTCGCGTAGCTCATACAGCTCGGCAGATATGCAATTCCCCGAGAGACTCAAAATAACTCACGCGACCTTCCCGGGTGCAACTTGTTCCAGTTGAAGTGAACTGCACACTCCTCGAATGGGATGGTGTCATTTGTGATTTAAAGTTATAGCTGAGTCCTTTCTGGGCCTCTTATGTACATGGGAAGGGCCTCTGTATATAGAAGAGCACTAGGAACACTAGGACGGTTTTTACTGCAGGATGAACGGGCGAACTGTGAGCCCCTGATGCTCACCTTGGATGGAGATGATTGGGTGCTCACGGCGGGTGCACTCAGGAGGGAGCGGCGCAGCTGGGGTGGAGGTGGGGGTGGCGGTGGGTGTGGGGGGTGCGGTCGAGGGAGCTGAAGGGAGTGGGAGGAGGACGAGGAGGAGGAGGAGGTGGAGAGAGGAGATGAAGAGGATAGATGCAGGCAGGGAGGTGACGTCCCGTGGCAGTGCTGTCATGGTGACGGAGGCCAACCTCTCCTCTAGCTGCCAAGGTGGGCCTCTGGGGTACACCTGAGAGAGAGAGAGAAAGAAAGAAAAAAAAGAGAGAGAGAGAGAGAGAGAGAGAGAGAGAGAGAGAGAGAGAGAGAGGAAAAAGGAGAGACCAAAACAGAATTAATGAGTCACTAACTGCCACACATAGTGGTAAACTGTACACTACTGATTTTCTTTTTTTCACAGTTTGACGCAAAAGCTAATTTAACAGTCGATAAATATCTGGACACTACAAAATGAGCCAAGTTAAATGGGATAAACCAAGGCCTAAGTTTCCTGAGAAGCAATGTGCCGAAGCCCCTCTCCACTGTAAAAGTCCATGGTAGGAGAAAAGCACAGTGATAAATGAGTGGAGCTTTGAACCGCACATTGGGTACGGGATTTAAGAGAAGCTTGTAGGCAAGTGCTGTCACCAAAGGGGAAATAAAGCACTCTGAAGCGGCGCAGGCTAAAACGAAATGTACACTGTGATAAACTAATGTTCAGAGAGGTAGCAATGAGCTTCCGGTGTTCCGTTGTTGCAAACATTCCGCCCCTGCTTAGCAATTAATATAAATCGCCTGCAAAGTAGACCTTCGGAAGGAAGCACTTAAAAAAAAAGAAAAGAACTGAACAATCTAAGATAATGCTTCCCTTAGCTCGAGCTTACGCCAATTACTCTTGTTATCTTTCGTTTCCTTCTTACAGTATAGCACCTCGGATGAACTTCGAGGGTGTGGGTGTTTTAATACACAGCAG
The DNA here is from genome assembly GCF_018492685.1 of Alosa sapidissima. Classification (NCBI taxonomy): domain Eukaryota; kingdom Metazoa; phylum Chordata; class Actinopteri; order Clupeiformes; family Clupeidae; genus Alosa; species Alosa sapidissima. The sequence goes on from NC_055958.1 coordinate 15,973,118, forward strand.
GAAGGGGGGTTGCAGCTGGTGGTGGTGATCTGATTAGGTGAACAGCGCCATGACATTTTCCATCTTTATATTCCACACCTTCAGCACGCTGCTGTCGCTACCGCTGCTGTAGCACGCCAACCCAATTACGCGACCAGGAGCATGACACAGCGAGAGGCTGTCTGTCAATCCCCCCGTGCTGTGAGGAGAGAGAGAGAGAGAGAGAGAGAGAGAGAGAGAGAGAGAGAGAGAGAGAGAGAGGGGAGGGCAGGAGGGGAGTGTGCAGCAACCCAGAGCCACTAATGGGGGACTGATAATTACCAGGAGCCGACAAATGTAGGCCAAAAATTCTCTCGGTGAGAAAAAAACACTGCAAATCCCTCAAAAAAAAAGGAAAAAAAAAGAAAAAGAAAGAAAAGTTCAGATGAGAGCGGAGAGACTGAGAGAGACAGAGAGGATATAAAAGACAGAGCAATGGACTCCTACGCAGACTGAAACCCACCAGTAACAGATTGGTGGTTACATCTAAAGAATGCAATGATGCAAGGCAAGTTCACCACTACAAACAATATGTATGGCTTTCATCTGAGAGATGAATGGTTAAGGTTCACATTGCGAGGCTCTGCGTCATTCAATTTCTTTTTAAACACGGGGCGGGAAGACCCCCAGAGCAGTGTTTCGCTCTCCATTTAAGGTGGTGATCAATAATAAATTATTAGCCCGGGTAAGTGACAAATCAACCGTGATGCCCAAAATCATTTAGAAGTCACGCTACAACTGGTAACTTATTAGGCAAATGTGGGCCTCTGGTCCATCACAGCCCACTGTCAGCTCACAGAGTTCATCCATTATCAGTCTACAGCACCCATGTACCATGTTTTATTCGTCTCCACAGAGATGGTGATTACGAGCAGATGGAGTTGATTTGGTTCATGTAGATATTCACTTAACAGATGAGAATTCTTCACAGGGATGCTGATTGCTCTTATCATCGGTCTTCTTGCCGAGATATTGGTCACGGAGTCGGTCTCTGGCCAAAGACGGGTATCAAAACACACTCCTGATAATGATGGTCAGATGGCCAGATGGACGAACATGCCCTGACAGGAGTGTTAGCACAAAGCCCAGATGTCCTGCCAAACTGCTGGTCTCCACACACCAGGGGAGGCAGTGAGACGATTGCCCAATTCTGATCTCATCTCAATCTGGATCCAACACTGACCCACTCTAAAGCCTCCACTCACTTCTCTTTCTTTTCCTTCATCTCTATCTCTACCTCCCTCTCTCTCTCTCCCTCTCTCTCTCTCTCAATGTCTTTCTATCACTGAACTCTTTTCCCTCTCAGCGTCACCCAGGGACACATACACCAAATACTGGCCCTGGATAGAACACAGAACAAAGCAGCATGTCCATATTCCGAGCGCTGACCTCTGAACTGCCCTCTGAAAGAGGAGGGAGAGTGGGGGCTCCAGGATGGGTCCAGCTGGTACAGACCGAGCCAGAACATGCACTTGGCACAACCTGGCACCAGACCCCCAGATGCAGGCCCACAGTTGTGCTTAAGGAGGGCTTTTTAGTATTGTGGCATGGCAGATGTGGATTTATTAGTTCATTTACATCAATCTCAGATGGAGTTGGAAGGCCATGAGTGTGCACACACATGCATACACACACACACACACACACACAGCCTCTCTGTCACACTCACAATGCAAATGAGGTCTCTGGACATCTGGTCCTGAAGCCTGCCAGGGTGCCCAGATCGTGGGCAGCACTGGCATCAGCCATCGACTCCCTACTGCCACTTGCCCGCCAAGCTCCTGTGAGCCAGTTTACGGCAACCTCAAGCGGGTGGAAGTCACAGCGGACCTCTGTCGCATGTGGACGGTGGGGGACCCATTAAAGAAGGCCGCCAAGAACACGGTTCTCGAAGTTAGTTTTCGGCGTGCAGTGGGTAACAGGAGTGGTGGCGGGAGTGGAGTCAATTATCCAGTGCCTACTACGCACTTGGCTTAAGGAACTTCCCAAGGATTTATATTAATGAATGCAGCACCACGACTGCTGTCAATAGCCCCTCGGATCAGAAGGAGGAGGGGTGGAGGTGGTCACATGCCTGCTGGGAGAGCAGTGGGAACAGTCTGGCTCTCATCCTGACCGCAACGCAAGAGCAGTCAAGGTGGCGCGAGGGATGGAGGGAGGGAGGTGAATGAAGTTGGACGGAGAGTGAAGGAGGGATGGAGAGAGCGAAAGTGAGAGAGAGAGACGGGGAGGCGAGGGCAGGTGCAGACATGACAGACTGTAAGAGAAGAAGACACAAAAGCAGAGAGAGAGAGAGAGAGAGAGAGAGAGAGAGAGAGGGGGGGGGGGGGGCAGCTGTGACAGGCAGTAAAAGCTAGAGAGAGAGGGAGAGAGGATGAGAGGGGGAAGGGGGGGGTGAATGTGAGAGACCTCTGAGTGTGGTATTGGAGACGTCAGGAGAGAGAAGCCCAGCGTCTGGCCTATTGAGCGACAGCCTGCTCTAACAGCCAGCCTGTAGACAGCGTGTCAGACGGAGGCAGTGTGTGAGTGTGTGTGTGTGTGCGTGCATATATGTGTGTGTGTTTGTGTGTGTGTGGGTGGGACTGTAAGGGGGAGGGAAGGGAGAGTGAGGGGACTGTTGTCCAGAATCAGTAGCCAAGGTGAGTTCAAATTATAGCACATCATCAAACAATACTTCCCTATCACACCCCTGCACATGTCAAGCCTAATGACAAAGAGGCCAGCTGTAGAGGAGGCAGGCTAGACAGGAGTGGGGAGTAGGATGAGGGGAAACACAGTTGGCCAAAATGGCATTATCTGCACTGAAAGTTTCCTGTTATTTTCTGTGAAAGTGTTCTTTCCACCTCCACCGCTGCAATGTCTTTTTGTGTTTAGTGAAATAAAGGAGAGCATATTGAATCCTCAATGGGTGCCAGAGGGAGCTCTGGGGGTAAAGTGAATTTAGAATCGTATAGGAGCACTGCTTGTCAACACTGGGGGGAAAAAAAAAAAAAAAAAAAATACAAGAGTACCACTATGGGGCAAGTGTAACCCAGACATTTCCCTCTTTTTAGATTATTGTGGGAGTTTGAGGATACTTTTCAAGGGTCAACGGTCAGGTACATCCAGGTGAGTCGATCTACTCTCCAATAAGGTCATAAAAAAGCCTTCTTGGCTTCCAACCACACCCAGCTCCCTTCAGTATCATATATCCAGCTCCAGTCCAAGTTAAGCAACCAATGAGCTGCAGTTTTTGTAGACCTTGCCCGTGGGGATAGCGTTAATTTTAACTCGGTGGACACGTTCTCAGCCAATTCTAAGCTGGCTCTATTAAGCGCTCTGGTTCAGTGGTCTCTGGAGCAAATGGCGGAGTGAAAAAAAAAAAAAAGAGGGTTTTCAAGGTTGCGCCATTCTCAAGGTAGCTTTGGGGTCCTATAACACATATTATAGGCTCGGTGCCCGGGTTCGAGTCCAACCTGAGGTATTTTTTAAACCCATGCCCCATCTCCTTCTCACCCATTTCTTGTCCTGTCAAATGAAGGCTAAAAACACCCAACATTTTAAAAAGAGGGCTTCGAACCACACCTAATGTTCTAAAAGACAGACACGTCGACATATGACACTATCGCCTGAGCTTGTAAGATCTTGAACCAGAGAAGTGAATGATGATAAACAAGCCCAGGCGTCCCTAGGGAGACGCACTGACTCCTCCAGCTTGTGTGGAGGCATTTGATTTGATCATCACACATCCGAGGCTGATTACATGCACCTTGTTTGCTCAGGGTTTTACCATCTTCTGGGCAGACTCGTAATTAAGTCCTCATAAGTATTGCGTGTATGGCAACTCTGTCACTCTCTGTGGAGCCCTATGCTCCGCTAACACCGGCATTAGCCGCTCCGCTATTAGAATACTAATGTCGTTGTCAGACATAGCAGCTGCGAACGGCGAGATGAGGGAAAAGTTAATGAAACCCTCTTGTTTTGTCTAATTAAGGTGCGCCCAGATAGAGGCGAGAGAAAGCATAACACGCCCCTGCAAACAGTGAAGCGGCACGCACGCACCGCCTCAGAGCTGTTCGCTCACACCATCGGCTTTTCCCTTCACCGTGCGGTAGGCAAAGGGTAAACAGACTGCAAATCACGGGAGATGAGTTATGCATACTTGAGGAAGCACCATTAAATCAGAGAGGGCTTACGCCGAGCGAATTCAGCTGCGCAGAGCAGAGGAGGGCTTTCATCTCAATCTTTTCGCCATGCTCTCTTGCCTGGATTCCAGAATCAGCCGACACACGCACACACACACACACACACACACACACACAATCATGCATTAGAGACGAATGACACATAATGATATTAGGATCATGACCATGAACAATACTGGAACTATTGTGGCTGTGGTTAACGGCCCAATTATAATAACTCATTCCTTTATTGCAAATCAATAGCAGTGACATCACTCTGCTTGTCCAGCCAATGCTTGCCAATCACAAACATTAGCAGTGGCTGAGCGACCATGAGGTTGAAGTGGCTTACAAGCATTAACACTGGCTTGCATTGCCATGCAGATGTATCATTTGCCATGTGTACATTACAACAACAGAATAAAACACACAAAAAAAAGAAAAGAATCGAGAAGCGTGCAGACTTTTAAAGTATTTACTTATTTACTGCTCCTGGGATGTGCACATTGACCTCAATAAACTGAAGACTACATTACAACAGGAACATGGCAAAAACACCATCACAACTTAATGATCATTGAGTTTGATCATTGTTTGAAAATGTTTTTTGTAAGAGTCATTAGTTTTGCCTATGCCACCACTCAACAAACAAAGTGTGCGCCCTTGGATTGGCATTCCAAAACACATTTGCACATCATTAAAAGTGCAGTCAGCAATCGTATGCAATTTCAAGCCCATAACATTTTTTGTGACATTCAGCGAACATCTCACGATCTGCTAGCTGCCCATCCTGTGATTACACTGTAAAAACAACTGGTCTCAGGCTTAGAAAACTGTAATCTCTCTCACTCACTCACTCACTCTCACACACACAGTTGTTGTTTTCTGCTGGACTCTCTACATAGTATTCATTTATGGGTGCAGGTGGGTTGGGGCGACCCTGACCATGTCTAATTGCCCTCTGTGACCAACCCCACCTCATTTCTCTTCAATGGTCTCTGGGAGCCTCATCTTTTTAGAGGCTCCCTCTGTGAAGGCCAATTGAGCCTGTCTGGATCAGGCTGTGTGTGTGTGTGGGGGCAGATGGGGACTCCACACTTAAAGAAGAATAGCTGCACGCAAAGCAAGATGGAGAAAGGGGAACACAAAAGACGCTCTCGCAGGGAAAAGATGTGGTAGGGGAGTATAGGGCTCTTGGGAGTTGTAGAGGTTGGGCAGTGGGAGGGGGGCTTGGGTGGAGGTTTCTTATAGAGCAGCCGACCACACGCTCACGCTTGGGTGAGTCTGACAAATCGCTCAAAGGGCTCTCCTCAGGAATGCGTTTCAGTGACCCACCGAGTCGGAGACAAAAAGAAAAAAAGAGAAAAAACGCAGATAGTCAAAAAAGATCTTCAGGAATGAGAGCGGGTCCGGGGCAGATAAGGTGGGTTAGGGCAAGAGCGTGTCTGGGAATGTATCTAACGCTAGGTCAACAGTGATCAGTATGTATCGGGGCTTTCCTCAATGCCTCCAGCAGCAGGCTGGTGCCTGTAATTGCACAATTTCACAGTTATCTGAGATTCCAGCACCGCAAGCAATGCCATCTTTGACCACCCTCTGTGTGTGTGTGTGTGTGTGTGTGTGTGTGTGTGTGTGTCTCTCTGTCTGTGTGTATGTGTCAAAGGCGCCAAGACATAAATGCATTTTGAAATTTCAGGAAATGCTTTGACGGACTTCTAAATTCAAAAGGAGAAGGCTGCCACGACAGACTGCCAAAACAATCTTTCAAGATGTTCAATCTGCAATACCAACTTTCAGCTGCTGCGCTCTCTGTTTCGAAATCACCACTGCCAAAACAGCAGAGATGACCTGGAGATGACACGCCAATCACCGCCATGGCAATGAGCTGTCAGAGTACTCTATTCATCCCCATTCTCGCTGTTGGCTACAATCACTCGACTGGCAAACGCTGTCGTAAAGAGAACAGAAGCAGGCTAAAAAGGCAAGCTGAGGTGTCAGATGAATGGATATAATAGAACCATTGGGGGCAGAGGGAATCTTTATTTTCTCTATTTTCTCAGGATCGTTTGAAAAATATTTTAAGATAAAGGTTTGATTTTTCCCCCCTCTCTTTTCTACATGCAGCCTTCCCTCTCTGTATGTTAATGTGTGTGGGTAATTACATGAGTGTATTGGAGTTGGCGCTCATGCATGTCCATTTGTTTCATATGCATTTGCAATATGTGTGTGTGTGTGTGTGTGTGTGTGTGTGTGTGTGTGTGTGTGTGTGTGTGTGTGTGTGTGTGTGTACATGCATTCAGACCTTCAGTCGCGGCTGCAAGGCATGGCTGTGTGGTGGAGCGTAGAATAAAAAGGCAATTCAGTAGCTTGTGGCCCGCGGTGGCACAGAGCAATCACTGGTGGTGCCCCCACCCACCCCGGGCTTCACCACGCTGCCATTCCCCAGCCACCCGCTCAGAGCCCCGGCCACCAGGGGCCTGTGAAGAGGGCTCTTCAAAGGACCAGTTTGCATAGCCTCTGCTCCGTGGGGTCTCCCGCAAAACAAACACACACACACACAGGCACACACACACACAGGCACACACACACACACACACAGGCACACACACACACACAGGCACACACACACACACACACACACACACACACACACACACACACACACACAGGCTGGCCAACTGCACCGCTTCCACACCCAGCCACCTCCACTCGCAAGGTTCTGGTAACAAGCAAAATATGAATGTTTGTGGAATTCGTAATGCAGCGCTTGTTCTATGCAGAGCCAGAGTGAGTGTGTTTATGCATAGAACATTACAAGGGTTATTCCACGAGGCAGGGGCGATGAATGGCTGTTGACTGTGAGACAAGCGAGGGGAATATGGGCCCTTTGGCGAGTGTGCGCGTGTGTCTGAGCTATTGATCATTACCTAAAGGTCTAATCACGGGCGCCCATGAAAGTCCCCGAAAGCCGTAAGCGGGGCTGTTGGGAGGTGATTTAATGCCGCGGTGTGCCAGTGATGGGAGCACTCTGGGTAGGCCGGGGCCATTTATTGGTCCTCAGACGGTATTCAGGCCTCACGCAGCCGTCTGGAGAGCAGACAGACACATTAATTGCGGCTGGAAGTCGTGCTTGGATGCCCTCCTTGCGTCTCTCAGACACAATTGATTTCCATCGCCCGGTTCCAAACAGGCTTGTGAGACTGACACGGTGTGGTCACAGTCAATCTGCACATTATATTTATGAGGATTCCTCTGTGAATAAGGCTTTGCCTTTTGTTTCAGCAGTTTATCAGTAATGTACTTCATGCAAACCGAAGCTTTCAAAGTCACCTCCAGTGCCTTCCTCTCCTCTATAAAAGCCCAATCAATCTAAAATATCCTTAAAAGCTTATGCATGATGGCAGAATTGGACAGTAAAAGCCATCACCTGAGGCAGTGTTTCCCAGACTATGTGCCATGAGTGTTGCACAGGTGTTCTGCAAGAAAAGCAAAATCTATATTCTTTTTTTTTTCTTTGCTGTTAATAATCTAATATCATGGTGGTGTGCAGTGAGATTTTTCTCATAGTAAATAGTGTGCCACAAGAGAAAAAACTAAGGATAGCAGCTCCCAATGTTATTTAATAATTTAAAAATGATTAAAAATTGGTTTAGAAAAATCTCTAGAAAAAGTTTGTAGGTGTATTTGTAAAAGTTTAATCAGTTTTAAACAGTCCGCCGTTGAAAGTTTGAGTGACATCCTGACTCTGCTTAGAAAAGGTGTCAAAACTTATCGAGTGAACATGTCTCCACCCCCAGCGCACCACTCACTGGCCAGCAGTCACGCCTCTCGAGCGTTAGCCACTCTCGTCCTCTCTTTTTCTCTCTTGGCCCCGGCAGCCACCAGAGTCACCGTAGCCGCCACAGCCGCGCTCTCTGCAGGGTGATGAATGGCCGGTCAGAATCAATCTGCGCTGGGCGACGGGCCGAGGTGGGAGGCCACCCTGCCCAATCCAGGCTCCCGTCAGGCTGGATAACATCTCTGCTGGCCGCCTCCACCCCCTAACCTCCCCACCCTCTCACTCACCAATTCTACCCTGGTGACACGCAGCTCGCCGACCAGAGAGTGGGCCTGCTGCAAGCATGACATCGCGCGCCTACGTCCGCGTTCCAAACCGCCTCTCCTGGCCAGGCTCCATCTCTCTCTCTAACAGACTCCCCCCCCCCCCCCCCCCCCCCGCCACACATAGACAATGTTCCAGACTTAGTCGTTCTGGCTCATTGCCCAATCGGTTCACTAATTTGATCTCTCTTCTTTTTTCCCGCTCCTCGCTCTACCTGTTTTGGAAACGGTCTTGGCCGCCTTATCTGCCAGGGCTTCTTTTTTTCTGTCGCAGATGGAATACAGATGAGTGGAGCTCTGCGTTCCTGTCCATCTAATTATATGCAGCGCCAGTTAAACATCACCTGCTGAGAGCACAATGGCTCCCAGCCACTGTCATTTAGGGAAAATTGTAACTATCATTTAATTAAGGGTGTGAGGAGGGACTGCCAGCTGGGGGTTTGTCTATAAGATCACCCCCTTATTAAAACAGATGATATTAGAGTTATGATACAAGATGAATGCATGGTAAATTAAGAGGTGAAGATAAAACTAAATTAATTTGAACAGTTATGTCTTAAATTCTTATGCTTATGCCCCATTTTGAGTATTTTGCCCGACATTGTACATCATCTACTTAGCTCCTACATACTTTGGCCTATAATCACATGGCTGACCTTGGAAAGCTAAGACACTGTAGTTTATTTGACAACAATCAGAAAAACTGTGTGATGTACTGACACAGAGGTACAGAGGCTAGAATATTATTCTCATTCTGCCAGATAACAAGCATCTCTGAACTGACCACCATTTCAGCCCTCTAGGTCACTTGAGATGACTTAGAAACACAACTGAGCCCTAGCATCAGGTCTTGTGAAGCTTCGTGCAAAAGTAGATCAATATAGAATGAAAACTACTTACTTTAGACTATTATTTGCCAAGGTATGCTCATGCGTTTTGTAAAATGCCCTACGGGAACTCCCCATAGGACTTTTGGTTATCCAAAATGCATACTGACAATCAAATGCTTACTGCACATGAACCCCTTTGTGTAGTTTGAGGTTTCTTGTGGACTACTTAGATTGTATGGCAGGTGTTCTGATATAGACTGACTACACAAAATATGGAATAATTACAAAAAAAGTCTCTATTTCTGCATTTACATCTGTACAACTAATATTGGATAATACATGAAGATTCAATTTCTATGGATTCTTGTGAATATTTCAGTACCCAATATGTTGCATCTACTTATTGTGCTGCAGCTACACTGCAGCCAGAGGACATAATACGATTAATCTGAGAATGTAAAGCACTATACAGATTGTACATGAAAAATAATTTTTGGATTCCCAAGAGTCAAAGCTTTCAAATGGTGTATAACACTAATATGCTACATATCAATATGGTGCATATAATTGATTTAGAATGTTGGGGGGAGGTGGGGGAGGGGGGTAAATGAGCCGGTACTGGAACATGTGCTGCATAACACGTATGTAAAAAGTCCACTAATCCCTTACTGAGCACATAGTACAGTCAGGCCAAATCTGTCCTTTGGGTTCTAATGGGACTCCAACACTGGTCCAGGACGTCAGCGGGCGCACCTTTAAGAGGAACAACAGAGGCCAGACCACAAAGAACCCCCTGCGGGGTGAGGACCCCTCCGACGCTGCCTCAAAAGAGCTTCCATTTTGACACCAACCAAAACCTCCAGTTGACACTGGCATCTACACTTCAACGATCTGCTCCATGGAACAAAGGCGAACGCCGGGAGGGGGGGTTGGGCGTAAAGGGCAGCCCATGCAGGACACGTTGGTGGTGACCGCAGTCAGTGGCATTCTGCGGCCAGAGATAAGAGGATGGGCTCCAGAACACCTCATCATTACCTCACCCTGGGAGAAGGGCTCAGGCGAGAGGAGCAATAGGAGCTGTACCATAGAGGTCTGGGAGAAGGGCTCAGGCGAGAGAAGCAATAGGAGCTGTACCATAGAGGTCTGGGAGAAGGGCTCAGGCGAGAGAAGCAATAGGAGCTGTACCATAGAGGTCTGGCTGGGTTTCAGATGGAGAAAGGTTACAGTGATTACCAACTGTCCAGGCCCAGCCATGTGAGGCATGTTTATGAATAGAGGTCTATTGTGTGATGAGTATGTAAAACAGTCATTCACAAACATGCTTCCTCGACTAACACTTGCTAATGAGCGTGCGGCTTCGGAGGGCTGGGATTCTAGAGGAGGCATGGAAAGGGAAAAGGGAAAAGATAACACCACCACCCTGCATGCACACACACACACACACACACACACACACACACACACACACTCCTCACCAGCGATGCGGGAGACTGACTCCAATTAATCGCTATCTCACGAACAACACATGGAATGGAGTCCTAATTGAGTCGAGCTGATGAAAAACAAACACTGGTGGAGCGGAGGCCCACCAGCCGATTTTAATTGATGAGCAAATTGATTACAGACAACTTCAAAAAAGGTAACTGTTGACTGTCGAGTTTGGGGGGGGGGGGGGGGGGGGCAGTCCTCTTCTTGTGTCCTCTGCAACTGACACAGCTGCCGAGCAGACTGTCCACGATACAGAGATCATCATCTTCTTCTTCAGACAGCACACACAGCCAATTACCGTAGGAGCGGAGTGAACAGAGGGAGAGAGTAGCGGTGACAGTCTTGACGGAGGCGGGTGGGCCGGCAGTGGGCGGCAGACCGCGTCGGCAGCTCCGGGCTCCTGACGGTTATTGATGGCACCTGGTGTTAGCCATGATCCCATCAGCGCAGGGGGGGCCGCTCGGGGGCAGAGTGGGTGAGGAATGAGCCGGGCAGGACGGGGCGGCAGAGGGGATTTAATCAGGAGATGCTGTCGTACAGATAGGGCCGACACACGCATGAGCCCACAAATACGCGCATGCACACACACACACCGCACACACACACACACACACACACACAAACAGACCACGCACACACCGCACACACACCACACACACACACACACACACACCACACACACACACAAGGATATCTACAGTCAAGATGCTACAGACGACCATCTACAGTCCCCATCTATACCCAACCCACACACACAAGATACATGTAAACATAAACACACACACACACACACAGGCTTTCTCTTCCCCACCACTATCACCACACCGATCCACCCCCACACACACAATCCACCCACACGTACAGACAAGTGTAAAAACACATACACATGCCAATCTCAAGGGTAGCTCTGTGGCTGTGTGATACGGCATCGTCCTAACCATACATTTAACATATCCTGTTATGACTAGAGTGCTCCAATCCCTGGGACACCATCATTACTTTCCCAGTGGTAATTTTTAGGCTAAATGGATTATGGCACCAAGATGTATAAATGAATATTTAATGCGAAAGCGCATGTCACAGAATTCCCTTCAAGCTAATAGAAGTGTCAGCATAATGTAATTGTGTGAGCTTGTGTGTGTGTGTGTGTGTGTGTGGGGGGGGGGTGAGTGTGTGTGTGAGAGAGAGAGAGAGAGAGGGAGAGAGAGAAAGGGAGAGAGGGGGGGGGGGGGAGAGAGAGAGAGAGAGAGAGAGAGAGGGAGATAGGGAGAGGGACAGAGTGTGTATGCGCTGTAGCTGTTGGGGAAGAGGTCTTTTAAACTGTCTCTGCATGTCACTGGATGGGTATTTTCCCCCATATTAATGCCCATCACCACCTCTCTTCCCAAAGGCCCTGGCAGGGCTGCGTTGTGCCCCGAGGGCACCTGCCCTGCCTGGAGGCAGAGCCGACTGAGCACGCGTCCCTGCTCTATCAGTCACTCGTCCTCAGGCTTCACCCGCTCCCTGCCCTCAGAGGTCCCGCTGCAGGGGCACAAACACTACACTACAGGGATGAAGACTTCAAGCACCTGTCTGCCTCACTGTCCAAAAACGGCAAAAACATAAACAGTAGAAGCTATACTGGATATTGAGTCTTAAAGTCAAAATACATGAATGCAATTTATAAAGACACCAGAGCTATGGATGTAATGAGAATATTTGTATCGTTAGAGAAAAAGATATATAGTGTGCTATATTTTTAGCCATGAAAATGTCATGGGCATCTAATGAATGAGGGGACATATCTGCAAAAGCACACATTTTCAGCTGTCAAGTGATCAGGTGTTAATTGGCACAGGTGTTAGGGGAATCGTTCCCTGTGACAGTCAGATACAGATTTAACCTCAGAGCCTTCACTGCCTTCACAGCAAAATGTGTCAAAGGAACAGGGATTTTTGAAACTTTCGGAACTTTTTTGACATACAGTGTTTTCAGTTTTCTTTCATTTTATCTGCTGCCTCTGTTAAGACTTCAAAAGCAAATGGTTGACCACTGAATTTTAAAAGCTCCCTGAATATTTAACAAAGCTCGGTCAGTTGCAACAGGTCCGCTCTTTGCACAGAACTCGATTACACACGGTCATTTCACATTAGCCTCCACCATGACACTGGCTGGCAAAAGTTCAGCGGAGCAGACGAGACCTGATTCAATTAGCAAATTAGCAGTGGGGCTAACTCGCACAAGTCACCCATGTGCTACCAGACAGGACATGCGCTGAGACCATCAAGGTCCTCTGTTCGTCCATGGCCAGGCTGCCCTCACCCCTCCCCACATGCTAAAACAGCTCGCGGGTCAACGACCTCCACCGCGAGCATCTGTCTGTTCCATTTGCATGGGAGGCAGGTAGAAAGAGATATTTAGTGGAGGGATAAACAAACATTTCCTGAGGGAAATCAAGCCAAATGATGGCCCAAAGCAATCGCTTGTCTGCGCTGGATAGGATTACCATTGGCCGCCATAGGAAGTGGTGTCCACTTGAAAGGGCTCGCTGTGTGAGCGGAGAGAGTGACACGGTTGGGCCTGCATAATTAGCCTGCGCTAATGACTTGGCTATCAATGGCGCCTCTGTGTATGAAACCAAACAAAAACACAGCCATTTCCCTCCTCGCTGTTGCTGCCCGGGAGCCAAGGCCACAGACCAAGGGCTCTTCTGCAAAGGCATTGGATATGAAACCATAACCAACCCCTTTCGCTAATTAGCAAGAGCTTGAGTGTCATTTGGACTAATGAGTGTTAGCAATTAAAGCAGAGAGACAATGGCGATAAATACTAGCTGCACTGTAATGACAAATCCCTTTCTTCCATTGGATTAATAACTATAATAATAATCAATATTATTATATATAATTGATATTATATATAATATCAATATTATATAGTTGTCATAAAAACCTGTGTTTTTTTCTGTGCTGTACAGTTCCATTTTTTTTAACACTCACACTCTTTACACTGTTCTTCACACAGAAACACTTAACACTGTTCTCCACACAGGTCGCAAAGCCAGTCCAATGAGGAAACCTCTACCTCCCTCTCCAATTTGTAAGGACACATTGATCTAGAAGGAACAAGCAGTCGAGTAAATTGGTCCTGGCGATGGTTGGCAAAGTGGAACTTGGTGAAGAAGGAGACGGTGAAGGGTGGGGGGGGGGGCTGGGGGGGTGTTGGGAGGAGGCCGGGGGGGGGGGGGGCACTCTGAAGCTGAAGTGAATGGTGCTTATTGAATTTAGCCTGAGAGCGTTCATCACTTACCAGTGCCGTGCTGCACCACGCTGCCAAGGGACCCGACACAGAACTTTAATAAAAATCCGGGCACGGGGGCCAAGCGGAGCCGGCAGGGGAGCTTTAGTGCTCCAAAATGAACGTTTTAAAAGCAGAATTAATTTGTTGGTTAAGGTTCTAAAAATAAGAGACGAAGCAGAAGAAAAAAGAAAACCCTCTCCGACTCGCAGTCAGAGTTTTTGATTAAGGCCGAATAGAGACACGCTGATAATGGGACAAGAGAGAGACAGCAGGAGTAGAGAGGAGACAACCATCGTGTGAACCTCGTATCCCAGCCTCCCCAAAATAGGGCCTTTGTTAGCACCGATTCTCAAAGTAACTGTAACCCAATACAGACTGCTGGGCCTGCCTACTGATTCTGAATCTGAATTAATAAGCATGTAGCATGATGAATGCATTTTTCTTTAAAATGTCAGTGTCACTGTCATCTTGCCATCAGATTCTTAAAATACCAGCTCCTGCAACTCCTGATTGCGTTTCCTTTCTTGCCGACAAAGCCCTCAAACAACAGAGCTGACTGACACCCCGTGACTGAAATGTCACTGGGCTTGATGGAGCATTTGCGTCCCCTCTTGAATACGCACGTCCTGCTTTCTAGCAGGTGAACAGCCCGCTTCCTCTGAAAGGTCAGGCATCGGGAGGAGGCCCGCGTGGGATTTTCTGATAAGTGGCCAAGAGAGAGAGACGCCTCCGCCGGACCACATCCCGTCTTTTAAGAACCTGCGCTGCCCACTTCCCTCCTCACTCAGCCGCCCGCAGCAGGTGCCGCTACAGCCAGTACTCCAGTTCCTCCGCCTCTTCTCCACATCCGCTCCCTCTTTCACCCACCCGCCCGCCTGCCTGCCTGCCCAGCCCGGCTGTCCTCCCACTCCCCCGTCTCCCCTGGAGCAGGCCTGGGTGTCTGGGGGCAGCGGTAGGGGATCTTTGGAGTGCTTCCTCCTCGGCGAGCGTGATTGGCTCGGGTTCCTTCGCTGCTGTCAGAAGCCTGCGCCTCTTCTCCAGTGCGGGGGCAGCTGCAATTGAGCTGAGCAGAGGCTCCGAGAAGCTGCTTCAGCTTCCAATTCTCTTCTTTCCTCCCTCCCTCTCTCTCTCTGTCTTTTCTCATCTTGCCATATCTCCATCACACACACACACACACACACACACACACACAAAACACCCACTTGCTTAAGCGCCACCTCCATCTCTCCCTAAGACCAACACAGCAGCTCTGCCTCAGATGAGGATTGTGACAGCATTGCAGCGAGACCAAGCACAAGTGCCAGGGCCCCAGAGAGGAAGCCAGAGCGGACCACATCTCTGACACTTCCCACGGGCTACTTGTCCGAGACGTGGGCCGACAGACGCCGTCTACAGAAAGTGCGACCAGGCGCTGCCCTGAACTGCACGTACGATTATGAAATAAGCCATTCTAATGTGTCTCGACTGCTGACAGCCACGTTGATATTTAATAGCGTATTGAAAAAAAAAACTGATTTCATTAATATCCACCTCTAGTGATTTCCACATTACCATGTAATTTCTCAGCTGCCAAAACACCCAGGAGAACTTGAGAAAAGACAATGACATAATGACAAGCTCAATGTGCTCTAAGCGCATGTTAAACAAGGAAAACGGAAATGTCACACAAACACCCTGGAATTCTCTTGCGATTTTTTATTTTACCACATCACTTGTTAAGTGATGAACCATAACCAGAATAGAGCACGCACACACACACACACACACACAAACCTGTCTGCTCCTCTGCGCTTGTAATTGAAATGACAGGGAACTGTTTGAACTGGTCAACACAAATCTCTCCATCGTTTACACAAGCCTCCACCCCAACCCCCCCCCACCCCACACACACACACACACACACTAGAGAGAGACAGGCCCCCCGGAGGCAGAATTGACCCCAGACTAGCCTGACGGCTCCTCCATTGCTTGATTCAACAAGCCCAGGTAAAGGCCCTTGGGCTGTGGTCACTAAAACAGGCCACAAAAAAATGACAGACTGAAGAAGCTGACATAATCCAGAGCAACAAGACTGGCTATTACAACAGCAGTGTGTATGGAGTATGTATGGACACTACAATTAGTATGAAGCATGGTATCACAAAAAAACAGCATCATATGCTGTAGTCCTAGGCTATGCTTTGTACTTATTACACTCCTTGTAGTTTTCTCCGTGTATCTCTATTCATTAAGGCCGTCTGCTTCAGTGTTGTGCCCCAATTTCATTCTATACACCACTACAATGACCATATAAACGCTATTCAATTATAGGCTCTCAGGTTGCACTCTCATGTTACAACACCCAAACACAAGGAAAACGTCACAGCCAGCAGATGTTTGTGGCCAACCACTAACTACCAGGCCCTTACAAACAATACCAAGGGTTTCAGAGCTGAAACTTCCCTTTGTAAACACGAAGAGGGTTTTGGGGAGAGCTTGCCGTGGCTGCTTTAGACACGTAGCGGCGTGTAAGCCCAGCCGAACGTGCCCTTTTACAGCACCTGAGACAAAAACGGCTTTGGGGGGAGGTCAATGTCTCCCTGAGAAAGCTGGAGGCCGGGCGCCCACTGGCAGTCTGAGCGTTTGATTGTGCACACACACAGTTTATTGGGTTGTTAAATCAAAACATCCAGACAGGCACATTGTACCAGGATTTATAGTGTCAGGATGGGGTGGCTCCTGTTCAGCCAAGGAAGAAAAAAAAAAAAAAGTCAAGAGCACAGCAAGAAAATGAAAATACTCACACACGCGTACACACACGTACACACACACACACACACACAGAGACCAATTAAAAACCGAGGTGATTACATCTTGGTTAATGGTGAACTTCTAAGGAATGTGTCACACCAACTTAATTTGTTCGTTACAATGCTTAGACAGTTGTGGTCTACTTTAAGGAAGTCTTTTTCAGCTTCAGTGCCCGTGTTGCAATTTGATGGGGTATCCGATGACTACGGTGAAGCCATCAACATGTCAAGGCATCTTGACAGAGTAGCATTTAATCTGACCGGAAACCACACACACACACACACACACACACACACACACACGTCAACGAACCAATGAAGCTTTGTCAAGACAGGATGTTTACTATAAATGAGATGCCATTACGGCTGAAAGGGCACTGTACGTCTTTTCACGACCAGTATTTATCACAATGGGAGTAGCCCGATTATTCAACAATAGCAATCAGTCAAACCCGCTGTTGTGGCCTCCACTGCCACACGCTCGGAGACTACACAGAGATAATTGAATGCATTTCGGTGTAATTGGAGGGAAAAGGAAACCAACATCTGCTTCCGTTTTAATTGTCGTGTGGCTTCACAACAAGATTTCTTGTTACGGGTGTCTCGAAGCATGACCCAGGCTTTGTGCCAGCAAATCGAAAAGTGGAATGAGAACGCTGCTAGCCACTGCTGGCTCGCACTGTGATGGGAATTTGCATGTTGCAAGCGAACAAGCCCTACAGGGCACTGGTACAAGAGGGGGGTGAGGGTTACTCATGGAGAACTCACCAGCATCTGCCAAGGCAGTCCAAAAATTTTTTTTACATTCACTACACACTCTCAAGTTCCCCCAGGTAGCAACTAATGAAAAAAAACATTCATTATTACAACCAATATGACTAAAATAAACTGAATTAATTCATTGAAGAAATCTCTTTAAGTCTTTAAGGTTCTTGTACTAAAAAAACTTCATACACTGTCTGTTCTGCACGTAGTCAGTAAAGAAAAAAAAAGGTCCTGTGATCACAGAAAAGGAAGGGGTGGGGGGGGGGGGGCAAACTTCTGAGTCTGGACCTAATTACGATTTAATCCCCCTCTATACATCTGCGTGGCTCTACAAGACTATTGTGCGGCTGAGAGAGATCTGGAGGCCGAGGACCCTGACCTTGCAATGTTGTTCTCTGACTGCAACATTAGAGGGGAGTGCAGATAAGACCTTTCTGTCAGAAAGAGCTTAATTGAAGTGAAGTGAGTGCCGTGAAGAAGCATGCAGGCAATGTGGATGAAGAAGCAGGGGAGGGGAGAGAGAGAGAGAGAGAGAGAGAGAGAGAGAGAGAGAGCGAGCGAAACACAAACAACTGGGAAATCTCTTCAATCCCTCAATCAGAGTTTAATTATTCTCAAATAGGAAAGAAAAAGATCAAAAATAGCTTTTAAAAAGGTGGGTGTGGGGGGAAACAGCCTTGGCTGTAAATCTGCGGGGATACAGGCACAGCTTAGATGAACCCCCACAGCAAACAGAACCACAGAGCCCCAGGTACCTCATGAAAACTCCTGAAACTCAATTTCAGTCGCATCACTTTGTTTTCTTAAGACAATAAAAAGTTGTGCACCATGTACACAAAAACCACCACATAATCATGGAGCACAGAAAGCGAGCCTCTTCTAAAAGTACACTGAAGTACTTCTATTCAGTTGGTTGAGGACTACTGAATAGTGCATGATCTCCACTGAGGGCAATCAAGTTCTGCTTTCAAAGGCTTCCAAACTGACACCTCTTCTTTTCTTTCACGCAGTAACCACATCATGCCTTCCCATCATGTCACATAATGAATTTTTCATTAAAACTGCCAGGATATTCTCTGACAGCCTACAACATGGTCTCCCAGCCCAATGCTGATTTATTCATGGCGGTAGTAATTTTTATTGTATGTGGTATTAATTAAAAAAAAATAATAAAAACATTTTCATCTCCCCTTTGGCAAGCCTCTCAAATATGCTTCAGTAACATTCATCAACATTTTCCCGTCTACTGTAGCTACAGAGAGGCAACCATGACAGAATATTAATCAAGGCCATTGTGCCTCGAGAGTATTCAAGAGGGTGCTCAAAACAGGTCATCAGGACTTTGTAAAAAAAACAGGGTTGTGCTGGACGAAAGAGGGGCGGCAGTGGTGGTGGTGGTGGTGGAGGGGTGAAAAGAAAATAACTTCCATGTTATGTTGTTGGTCCTTGTCCAACCAGACGCTATTTATTTAGCTGCATCTTCATTACATTATTAAGAGAGGGGGGGGAGGGGGGGGGAGAGAGAGGAGAGAGGGAGGGAAAGAGAGAGAGAGAGAGAGAGAGAGAGAGAGAGAGAGAGAGAGAGAGAGAGAGAGAGAGAGAGAGAGAAAGAGAGAGAAAGAGAGAGACATGGAGGGCGAAGTGCAGCAGCCCTGGCTATCCTCCAAGGCCAGCTGTGTGCCCCAGCGCAGTGGAGGCCCGATCTATAATTAGGTAAAAGACTGACTGCGCCTCCTAATCCCCCCCTGAATGATTAAGCAGCAACACAGGATTATGGGAGTAAATTGACGGCTACTTCCCAGTTTGCACTGCGCATTCCCACAATTCTCTAGGAAAACAAGCTGGCACTCTGAAGGGGCCTCTGCAGAGAGAAGTCAGGAGTTGGTCCTGGAGTTCTTCAGTGGTGTGTGTGTGTGTGTGTGTGTATGTGCGTGTGTGCGTGTGTGTGTGTGGGGGTTGCTCAAAAATGTAGGTAGTCTGAAACACAACACATGCAGTAATACAACAACCTTGTGAACAACTGAAGCTCTGCCTCTAACTCAACATCCCATCATGTGTAAGACTTCAGCCCCTAAAAAAGGTGCAAAGCCGGACAACAAGCAATGTTCTCATGCATGAACTATACTATAGCATGTGGGAGCACAGGGTGGACTCAATGGTGTTGACACTTAAGGTCTTACCCGTGGTATTAAATTTGCAAACTGATTTTGTCTGGTTATTAAGTGTCCTTGCTGAAAGCAGCACACTTACTGTTCTTAAGTATTATTATTCCCATCTCCCTAATTTTAAGCCAGCTCTAGCGCCTAGGCCCTTTGAGACAGAGACACCGTTCCAACTTTAAAACGTCCGCTCAGTACCGGTGTAAGTTGCTCGCAAAGATGACGTCAAGTGGGCATTCAACCCGCAAGCCAATAGTTGAATAGCCCTCTCCTAGAGCTTTTGAGATATTGCCACTGCTCCAACACTGAAAGGCACTGTTACAATGTTTGGATTATACCAGGTTCAGCATAGCGTATGCCACTGTCTGCTCACGTTGGTGACCGGACCAGGGCAAGCACACTTTCGCAGTTCCCGCCGGAAATGCAGTCTAGTTAAATTAGCTTTAGTTAGACTTTGGCCCTAATTTGAATGATGGGCAATCACGTTGCTGATTAATGTAACATCTTTGTAACATAAAAAGTGTTTCATTAGGTCATATCTTGCACAGGAAAACATGTAATAGAATAAGAGCGCAGAGCTGGTACCAGAGTGAGACATGATTAAGTTAAATGAAAAAGACGTTTTCTAACATCTATTAGATTGCTCTAGTATTGCTCAATCCAGCCAAGAGAGCGATCTTCCAGATGAATGGCATCTTGATATCTTAACAACGCAGGCAGTAAAGGCATTCAGCTTTGAAAAGGGAGAGAGACAGAGACAGAGAGAAAGAGATCAATCAGTAAGATGGAAGAGAAAACCAAAAGTGAGAGAAAGAGAATGCGAGTGAGTGAGAAAGATAGGGAGGGAGAAAAAGAGAGAGGGAGGGAGAGAGATGGGGGGGGGGGGGGTAAAGACATACTCAACACAGATTTATGCATCTTCACAAACTCTGCCATATTGGGCATTAAGCACACTCTCAGTCTGAACGCTGCCCACACTGACACCCAGTTCATAGGGAGTGAGGGGACTGCAGGGACAGAGTTAACCACCGTTTTACAGCCACGGCTTCCGCCCAGCAGAGCCAGAGTGTCCGGCGTCCAGAGGCCAGGGAGCTGGCTGCTTAATAGCCCTGCAAGCCCAGCACTATTTACTGGCACCGCAGCCTGTCATGACTGCCCCCAGACAGAAGCTCCACGCCGCTCATTAAGCGAGAGCCAGAGAGGCAGCCACAGGACTTCATAAAGAGGGGAACAATGTTAGGGAGTCATAAAGTGGCCCTGGCCTTTACGCGGATCTCATTCAGGCGCCTCTGCCTTCTCTGGCCTCACCTCCCGCGCCCCCGAAGACCTTTAAGAGTCTGTCTAGCCCGGCCTCCCACAGGATAACAAGATTATTGAGGGACTTTAATAAACTGGGACCCTCTTCGCGGGAAGTAGGCAGTTTGTTCCCTGAGGCAGGGTGCACTGGAATAATAAAAAAAAGAAACCTCAGTCCCATTTCTCTTTGGTTTTTCTCTGGCAGTTTGACTGGTGTAATGTAATGTAGGCTAAAACTGTAATTGGCTCACTATGTCATAATGGCATATAAGAGCAAAGATGGTCAAATCTGGACGAAATAATGAGTATCAGGAGTTCAACCCAATATTAGATCAAGAGAGAAAAAAAAAAATCCAACCAAATTCTCGCTCTCGCTCCAACTGCAGTAAGGCGGTGGATTTGGATTTGGTGGTGGTGGTGGTGGTGCTCGTGGTGCTCTTTGCCAAACCAGCCCAGGAAAAACTATGTCATGGCTCCGTTGTGGCACAGATTCTTGCCGTACGGCCCCCTCCGTCTCGTGTGAATGCCTCCACTGTGTGACCAGCCAAGGTTCTGCCAGCGCACCCCCCCTCTCTCTTTGTGGCCTGAATGGGCACAGCTCGGCCACGTCTTAAGGCACACTAATGTACCATGGCTGCGGCACAAAGACAGCGTGGTAATTTGCCAGGGATAATGGCACGCCTTTAATTCCTCCGCAGGGGAAAACAGAGACTTGGAACCCACAGACGAGGGGTCCCTTTCTCCAACCCCCCCTCTCTTCTTCCCTTTTCCCTCCATACATCCCTCTATCCGTCCCTCCCTCTGTGAAGCCCTCCTCCTTTCCCTCTCAGGTCTTGCTCCATTCATATTTTAAAAGGGGCTGTTTTCTTCCGGCCCATTGTCATCCCAGACCAAATATCAGCAAACAACAGCAGGAGAAAGGGAAAACAACATCGTGCATTGGCTCCACTTAGCCGAGCAGAGCACACCATAAACATCGCCCAAAAGAGGAAAGGGGGGGGGGGGTTGCTGGTTATTAGGAGGTGTGGAGGGGTTGGAGGAAGGCGAGGAAAGGGTGAAGAGGGTGAGGGTACAGAAAAAAAAAAAAAAATATCTTGGGGCCAGTGATGCAATCTGGGAAACATTCGGGTCACAAACTGAATGAATCCCCCCCCCCCCCTGTTTGTTGGAGGGGTGGACGAGACACGAGGAATAATAATGCAATCAGGACCCAGGGCTGGCCACAGGCGACTCCCTCACACGCTGGAACAGCTTCGTGGAGCGAGCGAGAGAGACAGAGCATTTTATTTTGTTACAGGGGGCGACTGATGAAGACGAGGAGGTCTGCCCTGATGATGATGAACGCAGCAGAGAGAGATAGATAGATAGATAGATAGATAGATAGATAGATAGATAGATAGATAGATAGATAGATAGATAGATAGATAGATAGATAGATAGATAGATAGATAGATAGATAGATAGAGAAAGAAAGAAAGAGAGAGAGAGAGAGAGAGAGAGAGAGAGAGAGGTCTCAGCAGTGATGCTGGAAGAAATAAAATAAAAAAATTCTTCTTTTGAAGCAAGAGTTTGTTATCTCCCCTCCCCAGACTATCCTCTCGTTCCCTTGTCTAGGAACAGTAAGTCTCACTAGCCGTCCATACAAATCCTTGGCTGAGACAGATTTTTACCACGAACCTTCTCCCCCACCTTACCCCCACCCTAAGCGGTCAACTTAAAATGAGGTTCTCCTATGAAGTCTAGCCCTTAACAATTACATACAGTATAATCCGTATAATCAGTACCGGTACAGTGTACACTTGAAAAGTTAATTTATTAGACATTTATACTTATTAATTCGGCTGATGCTTTTAACCAAAGCGACTTACATATGTCAATTATTACAAAGGACAGTCTCCCCATGTATGTCATGCAAGAGTACTTAAACCCATAGAGCCTGCCCATCCACTGCTTTCCATCCACCAGAGGAGAACATTCAGACTTCACAGCCAGCCTGAACCGCAAGCCTGCATAAAGCCTGCATGAAGCCTGCCTGATCCGCATGCCTGCATAAAGCCTGCATGAACCGCTTGAACCCTGTTCACCATCAGGGTGTAGCTTTTGAAAAACTGTGATTAGGACACCGACTATCCATAACAATAATAAAAAAAAATGGTAGAGGTAGAGCGCTCCAACATCCACAGAATGTGAATGAAGTGTAGATGAAAAGGTTGGCACTGCATGCCCGATGCCTTTATAGTGACAATGGCTTCATCATAGACCTCTGCTGCTCAACACAACCCCCTTTCAACACACTCATCTTCACAGGCAGTATAGAGAGATTTCTCATAAAGGAGTTATCTAACTTTGTTCTGTGAGGGGGTGGGGGGGGGGGTGAGATAGCCTGAATGAATGGAAGTGAGAGTGTGAAATAACGTGTGGAGAGAAGACAGAGAGCTTGTGATTGAGACGAGATGAGATGAGATGAGATTGAGAGGGGGGTGAAAAAGAGACAGAGAGCGAGCGAAGAGAAAGAAAGAGAGAGAGTTGGAGAAGCGGGGAAAAAAAAGGATGGAGCCATGGAGTTCAACAGTCTCTCCAATGGAAGGAGAATAGGATACCCAGATACAATGAGACAGCCCCCCCCCCCCCCAATGAGTCCAAATGGAATCCAAATGACAATTTGCATCCAAATGATTTTGCTTTAGAGTAAGCAAGCGAGGACCCACGGCATGCTTTGTGCAAGTCATCGACCATAACAAGGCCTGTGCTGCGGAGTGAGAGGAAGGAGAGAGAGGGACCTACTTCCAGAAAGACATCATGGGCACGTCATCCTTTGGAAAAGGGCAGGCGAACGGGGGGCCGCGCGGCGAGAATGGGGAGCTTTTCCTTTTGAAATACCTTTGAAAAGGAGACAGAAAAAAATGGATTGATTGATCGAGTGTGTGTGTGTGTGTGTGTGTGTGTGTGTGTGAGAGACAGAGAGAGAGTGACGCACTCACATAAACAACCCCCTAACTTTCTCTCAAGGGTGACGGTTAAGGTTCACTGCAGAAGCTAGGGGCGTGGGGAGGAGGTGGAAGATTGTGGTAGTGGTGTGGAAAGTGCGTGTGTGTGTGTGTGTGTGTTAGTTAATGCCTATTGACACTTCCCCTTCCCTGCCTGGCAGCATCCAGAAAGCTCTGAGAGGGCCGAAATCAGATCTGGCATCAGTCTGGCCCGCTGCCCTCACGCGCAGCCTGAGCTGACCTGGACACAGCACTAATGCTGACCCAGCCCGGACGTGGTCCAGATCCACTCCAAGCGGCCAGTACCCCTTGCTGAATGTCAGCGGCACTGTAGCTATGTGGCCGCTCCCATTCACCCAGCAGCGCCGCCACGGTAACGAC
The DNA here is from genome assembly GCF_018492685.1 of Alosa sapidissima. Taxonomy (NCBI): domain Eukaryota; kingdom Metazoa; phylum Chordata; class Actinopteri; order Clupeiformes; family Clupeidae; genus Alosa; species Alosa sapidissima. The sequence goes on from NC_055958.1 coordinate 15,997,374, forward strand.
CGCAAACATCTTGACATTAGCATGTGCGAAACAAACAAAAAAAAAAAGTCGCCCCATGTTTCAACTTAAGACAACTCCCTGGCGACAACAAAGGCTCCTGGCAGACCGTGAACAACACGTGATGAAAGAAAGAAGCCCCTCTGCCAGTAATGTTTCACCACAAGTCTACAGTCACGTCATGTAGCTTTCGTCACCCTCTCGGAGGCCCATGTCTTCTATTGAACTTCTCTTAATGTTCGGTAATTACATCAGTTTTGTGTCAACTCCAGCTGCAATAAAACAGCCAGCCAGTCGGGGGCGTAGACCCCGGGCCAACAGCAGCATCTCTCTCTTTTAGTGCGGAACATCACGGAATGCAGACAGCTTGACAGTTTCAGGTTGAAACCCGCTCCACCTGTGATAAATTATGCAGCTGTGGTTGGAACAGCTGGTAAAAAGGAGAGGAATGGTAAATTTTTGTTTATTTACGGGCTCAGAAGTCAAGGTTAAAACACATCAACAGCATGTCTGATGTGTGTCTGCGGGCAAATTCTACAGGCGCACATAAGCCGATATGCATGACTGAGTTACCCTGGTGCATGTAATACTTTCACAGATATAATTGTTCATATTAATTGTGTGCACCACAATAAACCCCCATTTTATTTGCCCATGAGCTATGGGGTGTTCCTCTCAGTCCTGATAATACTGGAACTTCTTTCAGTCACCTGACAAGAATCCTGATAATAAAGGGGGTCTAAAACGGTCTGGCATCAGACAGGGCCCCTGTGATCTGTGCTAATAGTGCAGTCGGGCATCAAACCCAAATCATTCATAATGAACATCAAATACTTCACGGCTGAACTTCTTTAATGAAGTTCTGATCTGTTCCTACCTGAGCACACAGCATAATCGGTCACCTGGCATACTTTTTTTATTGCAAATACACACTCTGTGAGAGATTAAAAATATATGAGAAGGAAATTGGGTAACACTTTACTTGACGGGTGAGTTCATAACACATTCATAGCAGCTGTCATAAACTGCACATAAAGCATTCATGACTGTTTCATGATACATGACTCAACATTCATACCAAACCTTTCATGAATGTGGAAGACAGAACAACAAAAACCTGTCAAAATAAAAGTCTAACATCGTATTTGTGTAACCATTACACAATGGTTAATGGATACCATTAATTTAATCTCTCCAGCCT
>NC_055958.1:16001071-16103571 GCF_018492685.1 Alosa sapidissima
GAGTCTGCCAGGGAAACAAGCTATTTAAAGCTCTCCCGCAGGTGAGGCGAACTAAGAGATGGATAGAGGTAGAGAGGGAGAGAGGTAGAGGGAGAGATGGAGAGTGGGATGGATAGAGAGCATTGGGAGATGGAGAGAAGACACAATACAGTTGTTGTTTAGCACTGCATCCAGCGTTCTTTTTTTTAAGGGGGGGGGGATAAAAACAAACTGGCTTCACGCCTGGACAATCAACAACATCCTAAAACGGAGGAAAAAACATCACGAGAGACCCGCACACTGCAGAGAATGGGACCGGAGACAGGAGGAGAGCACTCTGTTCTCAGTGTCTACCAAAAGATGAAAGAAATGGTAGAACTCTCAATGCACTCAGCAACTCAACCAAAAAAAAAAACAACAAAAAAAGCCAACATGGGCATCATTTTCTACTTCACACCTCTTTCTCCCCACACCTCTCCCTCCTCTGTTGGTCTGCAGGGGTGCGTGGTGCATATTAGCTGGGGACAAAAGGCAGTGTCCTCCCGGAGCGCCCTGCGCTGCTCCTGCTGATGCTGCTGCCCAGGCCCCTCGCCGGGACGAACGGGAGAGGAGAGGAGCTGCAGTCATTACGCCCTCCCACCACGGGCCAAATAACAACCCCCGACACCACAGTGGAGAAGAAGCGCGGGGGGGGCAAATAACAACCCCCGACACCACAGTGGAGAAGAAGCGCAGAGGGGGGGGGGGGGGGGGTTGGGGGTTACACAGTATCAGGCCTAGTCCACACGTACCAAACCGATCTTTTTTTCCTCCGTCTTCCCTGGAACCGTATCAAGAATATTTGCGTCCAAACGGATCCATCTCAACACGACTCAACACGTTACTTCATACCCCAGGCCTATAGGTGGCACTGTGTCTTTTCAGAAATTCACCAAAACTTGCAAAACGTGCGCTTTAAAAACAGACAGAATAGGCTACGGTGAAATGGCTAGTGCAAGGAAACCAGAATTGTTTGTGTGGACTGATGGTGAACGGTCAACTGTAGTCAACTGTAAAACTAATAAACTTTATTTTACGGTTTGTGAAGGGTGCAGTCCCGTCCTTTATTTGGCTAACGCAGGTAGGCCTACTAATCACCTTTACTTTCTTTGGTTGTAGGATAGTCCGTGATTCACATTAGTTTTGGCCATCACCGCAATTAGGCTACTAAACGCAAGGCTTACCCAAGTTCTAGGCTATTCTGTCGCCACATTTATAATATTGCTATAAAACCTTCGTTAGTAACAGTCAATACTTTTGCCTGCATCAAATCGTGCATTCGCATTCAGTGTGCTACCATCGGCTTAACGTGAGTTCTAAGCGTCTTTGTATGCTTATATCTGATTTCACTCGACTGTGAATGCATGTATATATGTTGTAAGACATGTAAAATAAATGAATGACACTGGCACTACGCACAAATTAATGTAGCCTAAACTTACACCGCACTTTCCTAATAACTTAAGTTCTCTCGCGTCACTGACAGTAGCTAGAATGCATAAAAAAACACGGAGTGTAATCGTAGGTAATGTCATGTATGAAAACTAGTATTGTTAGGCAATACTATAAGTGCAAGTCCAGGGCAGCTGAGGTGTGGCGATGACATCATCGATACGCAAGCAGGATGTGCGGTTTCGCTGTCTAAACGAACTCAAACGGGCTACGGTTTCAGATTTCTCCACTCTGGGACCAGGTTTCAGAAAAGTGCGGTTTCGGGCAGTGCGTTTACAGGATTCGTTTGGACGCTCGGCCAAGACGAAGCAAAACCTCTGCGTTTAACCTAAAAAGCGTCTCCGTGTGGACAGGCCCTCAATGTCTGAGTGGGGAATGCTATTTGGATGCAATCTTGTGCACCATCCCTTTTGCAAACAAATAAACCAAAAGAAAAACTCATGATGGTCCAGTGTGTGTGTGGGATGTGGGGCTGAGAACACTGGCGTTTCCAATAAACATGTGTAGCTCTTAGAAGGCAAGAGCTCAGACAGACACCGTGTACTCTGACCTACGTGGCAACCATCTAATACCTTTAAGACTCCGACAGGCAGGCCAGGTCATACTCCCACTGCTGCTCATCACACCCCCTTACAGAAACTCCATTTACTACAGCCACTGATGGACAGGATGGGGGGAAAGAAAGAAAGAAAGAAAGAAAGAAAGAAAGAAAGAAAGAAAGAAAATTGAGAGAGGAGACATTGTGCAGGCGTTCAGCATCAGAGAGGGAGAGGGAATAAAGTGAGAGGGCCATTCATCATCCACTGGTGTGGTGTTCAGGTGCACTCCGGCCAAGAGCATCAGGACTGGACTGGGCCCAGTGAAAAAACACACCTGCTTACAGCACGGCCAATAAACAGTCTAGGGGAAGGAGCATGGGGGCTTTGGGCTTATGTTTTCATAGCTGGATGAAAGACCTCTTGCTTGGTATGATCTTTTAAAAGGTACTGAGGGCCTGGAGAGAGATGCATACGTCAGTATAGACTCTTTCAACAATAAAAACAAAAACAATGCTTGAACGTTTTATTTGGGCCCCAATCTACTTCCTCTGCATTAAGATAACATATGGAATGTTAAAACGGAAGTCTTGTGGGGCCAACTATGATGCTGATAATGGAACTCTCTTGAAAGGGTCCATAGACATGTTGAAGAATGATAATAAAAAAAAACAAGTTAAGTATGAAGGTGTTAAAAGGTTTGAGAGACGCCAGGGGAGGATGACTGAATTATTCTGTATTTGTACAGACACACTAGCTTAACAACTCTTACTGAAATTACAAAACCTGGCAATTAACATTACATTTCCAAGTACACAGGGGGTTTAAATCACATGCAAAGTGCCAGAAGAAGTCTATTAAATTGGTTTCAAAGAGAGGCTTTCAAGATGGAACGAGTGAGAGAGAGAGAGAGAGAGAGAAAAAGAGAGAGAATGTGTGTACACATGTACTTGTAAAGGTATGTGTTTGTGAAGGTATATTTGGATATATACATGATTCAAAGCTATAAACCCACAAATATCAACTAAATTAAATGTAGGTCTTTTACAAAAATAAATAAATCCAAGAAAACATGAAAAAATAATCACCTGAGGGAGGCTTAAATTAGAAAAAATTTTCCTGTCTGTAAGTCTGCTGTGCAAGAGCATTCAACAACAAATGCATTAACACAGAATCAGATGCCTAACAAAACGCAAATACCTCAATCTAAGTTCTACTTCAAGGTCTTCTCTTGTCTGCCATCTGCCAAGATCAAACACCACATTCTTCAAAGGCAGAGTAAATCAAAACCCAACTGACTGCTTGCTGGAAATCTTAATGCAATCAATGACCTGCCCCCCCCCCCACTAAACTGTCCTGTGGTGTTAGCACGGTGTTGCAAGGCTCGTAAACGTAGCGAAACACTCCAATGGCGAAATTGAATCGAAGCCACTGAATGGAAGAGCTTTATCCAATAAGTAATTACAGAAAAATGGAGCACAAAAACCAAAGGACGTGCTCCCTTCTTCCCAACAGACGAGGGGTGTAATTAATGCTTCTGTGCAAATCACTTATTCCCAGACTGTGGCCGTGACCAAAACTGCACAAATGTCCCCAGACACGAGCGCTTTGACTTTTACTGAAGACCACTTGATATTTTAACAAGCTCAAAAAGCTTCGGCTGTTCAGCCCACGCGTAACAAATTCAGTGAAAATCTATGACCTATGACTGACCCATCCTCTGAGCCCAGCTTATCGAATGGCCTCCTGATCGTGCTCATGCTGTATAATCTAACAGAGTGACAGGTAACAGAAAAACATCGAAGAGGTTTTGTTAATGCAAGACTGTGAATGTGGTCAAACAGGTTTTTTGGGCACACATTCAAAACCACATCGGAGTGTGTGAAAGAATTTCACAAAGAACATCTGACAGTGTGGCAGCCAGAAACAACAGATCAAGAGAGCCTATAAATCCATGAAGTCCTATTATCAGAACATTCAGCCTTGATTCTGCAAGTCTTCAGAGGGGGATGGTAAACAGGTTAAATCATTCAGTGCATCACCTCTTAGGCTACGTTTACACCGTTAGTTAAATGTGACCCAATTACGATTTTCCAAAAAATCAACTGTGGCACAGATCTGCATCATGAACATGCAAACAAGAAAAAAGTACAAGGATTTTGATATTTCCAGATCGGTTTTAGGCCTCCTTCATATGTGGAAACAAATCAGATATGAATCGGATATGTGCCAATGTCATCTAAATGGACAGATCGGATATTCCCTGTCATTTTCAACTTGCACATCGTTGAAAATGCCAACAATCTTTAACCTTTTATATTACACATAATGTTGCTTTCACCTGCACAACGGTGAAATTAAAATAAAACCGGAGATGGAAAAGCTGGAATAATGACCCTCCACTTTCTTTTTTCGCTTTAAAATAAAACCGATAAGTTAACCTGCACACTTCTCAAGATACTTCGGAAATGAAAGTAAAACAACTAGCCACTGAAATAGTACAAATCCATAAAATAGCACAAGCTTGCATTATTTGTCTGTCTTTATGTTTGCTTTCATTTTGGTGACCAAAATTAGTGGACCATGTAAACACAAATCTGATATGGGCCACTTTGAAACATCAATGTAAACAGGCAGTCCAAAAAAAAACAAAAAAAAAACGGCAAGGCAAAAAATCCAAACTGTGCATCAAGGCCTGCCAGAGTAAACATAGCCTGTTATGAGTGTCTTTGCTTTCTTTTGGGACACCAGCCGCTGCCAGCTCCCCTGCTTAGGCATACTAATGGGGAGCAAGACGCACCAGCTCGGAACAGCACACTACATGAGCAGTGCATCCAGTTGCTTAGCAGATAATCCTATAGGAAGCAATTACAGTGGCCACATTAAGGTACTCATTTCATCAGAGTGTGTGTGTGTATATTTGCATGCATGTGCTTGTGTGTGTGTGTGTGTGTGTGTGTGTGTGTGTGTGTGTGTGTGTGTGTGTGTGTGTGTGTGTGTGTGTGTGTGAGTGAGTGAGTGAGTGAGTGAGTGAGTGAGTTGTGTTTGACCTTGGTGCTGCCTTAGTGCCACTAGCTCCGTGTTCCTCCACTCTAGGAGTGGGGGGTAGAGTGAGAGCAGCCGGGCCTGTGTGTGCCTCCCACAGGGACTCAAAGAGGTGGGGGGGGGGGGGGGGGGTGGGACTGGAGGGTGGTGGGACTCAAAGAGGTGGGGGGGGGGGGGGGTGGGACTGGAGGGTGGTGGTGAGTGGTGACGATGGAGGATAGGGGTGGGGGTTGAGCAGCGAGAGGGGTATTGTGTTCAGCAGCGTGGTGTCTCTTACAATGTCCTGATTAAGACTTCAGAGGGAGCGTCTGCGGGAGGAGAGCGATAGCCGATGGGGCTAGGCAGGAGATGGGGGAGATTGAGGCGGGGTTGGGGGGGGGGGGATCAGACACACGTTTAAACGTGCAGATAAATCTCTGCCAGGCCTCGTAGCTCGTTAGTGGAGGAGATCCAATAACGATACTGGAAGACGCTCAACTCAGAGCTAACTGGCAGGAAGAGGAAGGGTGGAGGGGGGAGAGGAGGGGAGGGGAATTGTGGGAGCGTCACACCCTACAGTCAGTCACTATCCTCAGGCAAAGCCGCCTCTGTCAAAATTGATGGTTCAATTCACTTTCTCACATACAGGGGGAAAAAATCTGAGAAAACTTTTCTAACAAAAAGGAGGAAATTCACTTAGGAAGAGGTAGTGACAAGCTGATGAATAAAGATTGTGGATGCTTAGACCCAGCTGCGCAGTTCGGTTGAAATTACACGTAGTGGTTCCGACAAGGTGTGTCTCCACCTGCAGTTCCATCATTGCTATACTGCATGTCATTTTGCATCCACTTGTTCTACATCAGCACAAAAGACTGGCGATTTAGAACAGCCCTTTGAATATTTGTAAGACGACACACTTCAGAATCTCACGGAAAAGGAGAGGAGGTGAAAAAAACAACATAACAGTAGCACAAATTGGCTGTCTGCCTGTGTTGCACATCTTCTTTATCCTCGGTGAGGCAGAACGAGTGGCAGCTCTGTCATTTTCCAGAGCTCTAATAAATAGGGGCGACGTGTCTCTGCTGAAGTGGCAACATCAGCTGCCACCGCCGCCGATACTACTGTGGTCACGGTCACACAGTGAGAGACTGTGGGGTTTTTTGCAGGGGCCTGTTCTGAGAGACGTGTCTGCAGTGAGGACTGTGGGGGTCAAGGCCAGCGAGGTTGAACTCCCCTGACCTCAGTCTACCACTCCCCACCCCCCTCTTCCTCACCAGGGACATCGGTCTGACATTACAACCCTTCCGACGTCTTTCCGGTACACTGTGACTGACACCGCGGCTCCACAAACCACAACTTGAAAGTGGAAATCTCACAGGAAGGATTGAGGAACTGACAGGTTGAGTGGCGAGGGCGGCCCCCCCCCCCCCCCCCCTTTCTGTTCTGCCAGAGGCCAGCCATGCTGCTCCACTTGGACCCTGTCTGAAGTAGTCACACTCGCTGGTTGCGGGAACGCAATACATCACCGTCTCTGTTACCACAAGCAAAGCCTCAATTTCAAACCCAAATGACCTCAATGGGAAACTGTGCCCAGCCAGGCTCCACATGCAGCGCACCCCCTACCACATCCCATCTGCGCGCCAATATGTACTCCGTGGCTGCTAGCAAATATGTATGAACTGAGGGGTAGCTCGCCCTTGCTTCCGTGCAAGCAGTTTATACGAGTGTGGATAGTCTAGGGTAGACATCCATCCGTACGTGTCCACACTGAAGTAAACTCAGTATGAACAAAGTCCCACTAATCGTGCCTTCACAGCTACGTGACAAGGTTTGGAGGCAGGGCGCCTGCTACATAAACACAGCGGATGCTTCAGACTAAGCAAATACACATAACCCCAATGTCTCCCGCCAATACAAAAACATGAGAGAAGGAGGGAGGGAGGGAGAGAGAGAGAGAGAGAGAGAGAGAGAGAGAGAGAGAGAGAGAGAGAACAGACCCCCCCCCCCCCCCCCCCCCCCCCATCATCTGCGATTGTTCCCTCTTGGTGAACACACACACACACACACACACTCCTTGGGGAGAATTGTTTGATGTCTGGGATTTGAAGACTTGATATATCACTGTTCTGACAACGTATTCATAACCATCTTCCACACTATGAGAGCCAGGAGGTGCTCCCAGAGTCTCGTTGAGGGCCTTTGTAGAACAGTGCCGGTTGGCATGCAGGTCAGTCCCCTGCCCCACCACCCCAACCACCCCTCTCTCCGAACCATCCCACCTCTCCAACCACCCCTCTCCCCAAACCCCCTCTCCCCAACCACCCCTCTCCCCAAACCACCCCCTTCTCAAACCACCCCTCTCCTAGCCTCCCTGAACTTCCACAAAACCTCTCCGCACACCCCTCTTGGGAAGCGCTGAATGGGGCCCTTGTCCAAGGCATGCCACTCCACTTTGAGAGGGGGAGGCCCCGTAGCCCACGTATTTACTTAGAGACATCAAACGCTCTGACTCAGACTTGCACATGCATGTCATAGTGGCACTTTACTCGTAGGGAGTGTGTGGAAGTGTGTGTGTGTGTGTGTGTGTGTGTGTGTAACATGTTGATGATCACTCTTCTGTGTGAACATGTTGATGATGTTGATCAGTGTGACTAGGTTTGAGGGCTTTACCAAGTTTACAGGGGCCAGTGTCCTTCTATGCTTAATTTCAAGTCAAGTATGAGCATCCAGATTAAGGAATGTTTTTAATTAGTATTTAAATATTAATCCTATAGTTTATAGCTTGGATAGGTTCCTATTTCCTATTAAAATGCAGCCCTAGCTATAAAAAAAAGTGGAAATGTTAAGTGCCCTAGAAGCAAACTAGAAAAACCCTGATTTCTATGTTACAACACAGCACTGAGTGGATGTGTAGAAATGTGCTCACAAATAACGTCTGCCAAACATACTTGCAATACTTAACAAGTGATAGCATTGTCTTATTTTCCACCCAGCAGCGAAGTCATCTGTGCATGGAGACAGCTAAATAATGAGGCGAAAAGTGCTTCAGGTACATATTCATACACTAAACATGTTGAGGTACACAGAGAGACTGCATTAAGACTGAAGACGAGGTCAGGTCTGGTCTTATCTGGCCCATGCAGATGTGTGGCTTGCAGTGTTTTATCGAGGCTATTTCCTTATTAACAAGCTAAATTAAACACCCTCCCTGTGACTGAGCTGCAGCTACCCTTCACCACTCTCTTGAGAGCAGTTGTCCTTTTTGTGAAATTCTATGGGTGGATATTCAGAGGAATCGGGAGAAATTAACTGCAGTAATTTCAAAAACAGAAAAATAGGGAGGGAGAGAGAGAGAATGAAAGAAAAAGAAAGAGAGAGAGAGAGAGATGACCTCGGGTAAGAATTATGTGGTATACAGGGACAATTCATTGCATGAACAAGCAGTCTAGCTGAGTGAAATCAAGCCTCACACAGCGAGTGTGGCTTTTAATGTTTGTCTGTGCGCAAGCTACTCGCGGCACTGGGCGCTGGGAGGATGCAGACGGGGGAGTCTCAAAATTACAGTGCCCACTTGATTGCACATTAATCACTCTCGCAGTAGGCCCTAACCAGGTATGAGAGTCAGGCTAGCCTTTTGTGCCTGAGCAGCAAGGTACTTATCACCATAGAAACGTCCAACAATCATGCTAAACATGCTAACACATAGAGGAGGATGGTCAAGCTGTGAACGTTAGCACTGAAGAGCTAGAGTTAGACAGAATGAAGGTGAGGAAGGGTACTTCAGACATTTTGGACCAGCTGTGGTGCTTCTATACAGTATCATCCTTGTACTGTGCTATATGGTATGGCATGAATGGACCAGCTTTTAACCAATCAGCATTGACCACTAGGAGACGCCTGTACTTCCCACTTCGCCACTTATTGTGCAACGATGCAAGCTGATACATGAGGCTTTTTACAACACCTCAATGGCCTCGATGAATATTTTTACACATTCTACTTGCTCTGGCACTCCTGCCATTGTTATAACTACATTTCAAACAGTGACTAACAAGCCCAAGGCATTCATCCCTCAACCCAACAAATTCCCTATGCTATCGAGGGGAATCTCAAGGAAGCAGTCAAAAAACAAATAACCACCACAACTCAAGGATTGCTGCCATCTGTATGGTGGTCTGACTCTGTAGCTTTTTTTGTTGCTGCAGAGGTCCTTCTCTTTAAGCTAAAGTACCCAATATTCTTTTCCAATGCCACTGCTCAGCTATTGCTTGTAAAATACACAAAGACTTTTTGTCAAGTAGCCTTGTGTTATTTTAGCATCAAATTCAATACAAATGGCCCCAGTGATCGAGCTGCGCTAAGAATGAGTATGGGGGGGGGGCAAAAAGCAATTATGGACTCACCTCTTATGGATTTGATATAAATGGAATCAATGTGGGTGGGCTATGGGGGGGGGGTGCAGTTTGTAATGAAACATGTAAATGCAACTGAAAAGGTTTTATCGACATATCTGCTCTCAGACATGCATGCATTCAAGATTTAACAAATCCAAAAAAAGCCACTCTCTTTTCAGGGCAGTATCCAAAATAAGTGCAAGTCTTCTTGTCTTTTTCTTGACCTTTGTGCGTTCAATAATTTCTCTCCAGGCCTTCAAGTATTTGTTCCATGTTTTAATATGCCAGCTGTGGCTACTCTCACCATGAAGCCTTTGGCTTGCAAAGAATAATTTGTTTGTCTAAGGGGCATGTTTCACCATTCATGCAGGCTGGCCATCATCTACATACTTACAACTCCAAACAGGAGAGACGACTCTCACTGCATTTGATGTGTGCTTTTTACACTAGTCCCAAGGGTGTGTTTAGGGGAAAAGTGTGTATGTGACATAGGTTTGGCTTACTGATGCATTATTTATGAAAGGCAGTCGTTAGACCGTCTACTTAGCATTCTTTAGTCCCTAGCATTCATTTCCAAGAATCCAGAAAACCCACCCCGTCTTCTCAGAAATGAATGCAGATGAAGAAAAATGTGCTAGGGAGCGATCCTCTCTGCCTGAGAAAACAGTACGCCCAGATGTTATCGGAGGACTATGCCCCCAATATCGGCAGCTAAAATTGGATCCAATTTGTCTGAATAATGACTATAAAATATCTTAGATTGCTTTTAGTTCACATCAAATGACTACACTTTAACTCATTTTAGATCCTTGATCATGTTTGAAGATATTATTCTTCAGCCTTAATGATGGTTGGTGCACTTGAGAGAGGGAGCCGGCTGCTTCCCATTTCGCGATGAATACATCCAGTCTACTGAAAACCGATCTGAACGGATTAGCTGTTCCATCAGATAAATTCTGAACACACACACACAGATATTGCAGCTCTCAATCTTGCGCCATGCAGAAAGAAATCAGGTGGGAAGAAACCAGTGAGAGAAAATGGCCTTAATGAGGTTCACCTTTATTTCCAGAAACTCGATCTCAGGAGTCGATAATGAAGGCATGCTTTACCCTCCAACGCATTCCAACCTCATTCCATCTCCTCAGCATTCCACAGCACATCTCCCTGGATGCCGCCAAGGCACTTTCACTGTTTTTTGGTAGGCTTCGGGGGTGGGGTGACATAGCCTTCATAGCCTCCATCAATTATTAAATCTCCTAGTAAAAGAAGAGGCTAAAGACTGAAATTAAAGCTGGGCCATAAGAAGTTACTTTTGCCACCACAGTGATGGATAAGGCCACATTAACTTTAAATTGAACACGTCCGTTAGCAAGGCCCTGATGGTGCTACAGCACTCCTCTTAAGGGGATGCCTGTTTATACTTGGTTTGCTTCACATGGGTAAACCACTTCGGCTGCCTTGCTCGACTAAATATAATGACTGTTCAGCCCAAACTTTACATGGCCAGGGACAACAGGGCTCTACAGTCAGGAATAAAAAATAAAAAAACATCAGCCAATGCAGGTGTGTGGCCACACAGCACAGAGGCTTCAAAGCATATTTTTATTACCAACACCGCAGGCAAATGGAAGAGACTCGTCGAGGAGGATTGTATATCACTTCCCCCTATGCAGTGCACTTGTTATATGGCGACGCGAGCGTAAACCTGAAGCCCCTTAGATCACGACGGGACAGGCTTGGCAGCTCACTTTGCCAGCGGAGATAGTCCGAGCCCCAGGACCTGAAGGTATTAAATCACCAAAGCGTGGACAATGTTCCCACCGCACCCCACAAAAGCTTTAACACCCATCTCCCATAGTTTTGTAGGGCTCGCCCACTGCACTGAAAGGGCCCCCTTTCTTCAGCTTTTGGGGGGCTTCACCGTCAATACCATCAATAGAAATAGTGTTCCTCCCCCCACAATGGCCAAATCAACTGTGGGAGCATTCTGGTCCCCCCCCCCTCCCCTCTCTCTCCCCCACTCTTCCTTTCTCCTTACTGAAGCCTTGTTTCCCTGAACAGAGCACCGAGGGAGAGAAAGGGCGCATGCCTTCACGTCCACTAACATGCAACCACACTCCCTCCGTTGGATTTGACAGGGTGGGGGTGAATATAGTAGGGACAAGAAACAAAAACGAAAAGAAGAACCGTGAAAAATAATGTTTAAATTATATAGATTATTTGCCTTCAAGTAAACAAGTATTTTTGTGGACAACAATTGTGGGGATGCAGGACACACACACACACACACACACCAGAGTACAGTGCTGAAATTCATTTCTTTGTCTTACAAGCAAACAGTATGATTAAACAGGCCCTGGCCACAAACTGAGCTCCAGTCAATCACATTAGGTATTAATTAGACTTGCAGACAGTGGAGGGTTCCCCGACCATATTGCTGGATCCCCTTTCACAGGCACAGAGCCGTGCAGTCGCCCGTCAGGACCAGGTTTCAGACTGACAACCAAAAAGCCAGACACAGCCAGCGGCAGAGTAAAAAAAAAAGGGGGGGGGGGGGGGCAATGAACAGTGGCAATGCACGAGCGTCTGAAAGACCACAGACATTAATTCATTAGCATCCATCCCACTTAATTTTCAGTGAGCCTTCATAGTTTGACGGAGGGCAGGAGAGGACATCGCCAACTCATCTGCTTCCATTCTTCCTATTGCATTGTGGAGGTGAGGGCAGATTCACCCAGCTATTCCCATTCACTGAGTGAAACAAACCTCACCGTACAACAAAAAAAAAAAAAAGGTCACAGTGACCTCTCTAGAGACTGAAAAGCAATCGAAGTGGCAGGGCAGATATAATGTCAGAACAGGCAGAATGTGCCAAGTGCATTCAAAGCCATTTCCTCTTCTTTGGTCTGAGTAGAAGATCAGAAAATAAGTGGCCCGATGTTTCCAAGTCCTCTGCCACACTGCTCTAGTATTCCACTTTAGCTTCTTGATGCAGTCCATTTCATCTTGTGAAGTTTAAAAGAAAACTACAAAAAGAGATTGCTACTGAAATGAGAGAATGTCCAGGTGCTATACAACTTACAGACCACAGAGCAACTTTTTTTAGAGTCATGCACAAAAATGATGATCCGCAATCAGACTAGTGGGGTAGATTTAAATGATAACACACTCAATCCTCTGAGCTCATGCCCTTACCATCTTCATCAGACACTAAGGTTTAAGGTGACATGAGGTTAACCTTGCTCCTTAAGTGCTGAGCTCCACCTTATTATCATTTGTATATAAACCTGGACCTGCTTTTCATGGCAGCGCTCCTTCACACAGGCCTGAGCCCACCCCACCACCCCCCCTGGTCTGGGCGCGTTGTTCTCACCAGAGGGAGGCACGTCAGTGCCAGTCACTGCCTAGTGGTGGCATTCAGGGCGTCCGTTATTGTGCTGCTCCAGCTCTGCCTGGACCGACCGACCGGCCTGCTGTTTCTTGGAATGCAGAGGGCCACCAGAAGAAACTTTTGCTAAGCATTTCACCCGGAGCACAGGGAGTACGGAATACAAAAACACAAGAAAGAAAAGGAAAGGAAAGGTAACGGAAGGGAGGGAAAAGAGAAGGAAAAAAAAGAGGGGCAGAACAAAGAGAAATTTCTCTTTGACATGTGACAGCATACACAATGTGGCTGAGGCCTTAACTGAAACGCCAAGAGTAAGAGAATGTCTGTAGCACAGACAACTCACAGACAGAAGATGAAGACCATTAAAACAAATCAGGTTTGGCTGATGCATTGCTCAGTTAGAGAATCGCTAATGAGTGACCACATTTTGAAATGTGAAAGCTGATCACAAATTGAAAATTGTGCCAAATTGATGGGAAAACATTTCATTTGGAGAGCAGAAGAGAGTATCTCATGTTGTTAGCAACAGACGGCTCTCTACAGCAGTGTACAATGTCTGAAAGTGTACACCTGAGCTGGCAATGTGATTACTGACTATTTAACCTGCATAATTTGGTAAGCTGAACAGTTAAGCTTACCTGCTGACAATTAGAAGGCCACTGCTCTTATCAGTAGAAGCAAGTTAACCCTTTTATAAAGCTTTCAGTCTCTAAGAGTGCAGTTGTGATTGCAATTTGCTGCTACTGTATACTGTATATTTTTCAGCAGAATAGAATACCTATTTGATGACACTGCCCGATGAGAGGATTAATCAAAGATACTTTCAAGTTCTACACTACACTACACTTAAGCTGTTTGTTTAAGTTAGAGTTTGGGCACAAGAAACACAACATTGAAATCTCTGAAAACTTTTACAGCTTGTGTAGGGGGATCTTTATCTAGATATCCAGGCAGTGGTCCAAACGTGTGCAATGGATCTTTCGAGCGTCTTATCTTCCGTGATACCGAGCCCATCCAACTCAAGTCAGAAATACTGCATCCTGGGCACCTTTATCTCCATCTTCGCCCAGTCCTTTCTGTCCATATGGTAATATCAGTTCCACGATATAGCTCCAATTCCATTCCATAAAACTTTTATTCTCCTCTGTCTCCTCTCAATCGACGCCACCACATTAGAAATAATTCAGATGGCACGTCTTAAATATGCACCATTGAAACTTTGATGAGGGCCAAAGAGTCATTACTAGCCTCAACTTATTAATGAATAGAAATAATTTATGCAGATATCAGATGCGGTTGACGGAGCCACCACAACCACCATCACCCTCACCCACTCGTATTCCACTCCTGTTACTATGGCACCCAGGTTCTGTCATCCCTTGTCCAGACGAGGCCGCCCTTCACATTTGCGCTCAGACAAACCCTAACCATGCTGTGCTCGTGCCCTCCCCTCCCCTCCGCCAAGGGCCCTCATAAGTCCATTAAAGATGAAAACCTTTCTTCCATTTGAAAGGAAGGCCTCTGCATCCTAGGCAAACACTTGAATCGACTCGTCTGTGGGGGGGGGGGGGGGGGGGGGGGGGGGTGATGTATGAATATTAATAGACACATTTGTTGCGAGAGACAAGCACGACAGAACTCACAGACAAATGAGCTCTAGCTGCGAGAGGTGTTCAAGCAGAGCCGCGGGTGCACACACACACACACACACACACAAAATGGACTCCAGACACTGTCCTTATCACGTTTCACCAAAAAACTTGTGGCTGGGACAACTCTCTTTGAGAAGTGAGTCAGAATGAAACTATGTAGGCCTATGTGTGCCTATTCACTGCCTCTTTCACAATGCAGTTCTTCCCCACACTGACTGTACGGTTCGGGACACACAATAAGAAACCGGCACACAGGCGGCTGCCCAAGGGCTGCATCATAGTAGAGTGATAAATTGTCCAGGTGCCATTTGGCACGACAGGTCGGTGGTGCCTGGTGGGTGGGAACTCTTGCCAACAACAATCACTGGTTTGAGATAAAGTACTAATTCCATTCACTTGTAAATGTAAATAGTAAAAGAATTTGTTGAGCCAAATTACAGAGTCTGTGCAGCTTATGAGAGATGCAAGGAGCAACTCTGTCTCAGCAGTCGGCACTTTGTCTGCCTGGTGCAGTCTTTCACTTGGGAGATTGATAGGTGTAGATGTACAGTGAAAAACTATATAAATCTAAAGGTGATGGCAGCAAAAGTTCACACTGGCGAAATCGCCGCGATTTTATGTACCAGAATCGTAGCCTGGGTGTTCCCATGCTACCTTGCGCGCGATTTGATTCACGCTGCTAAGGCAGCCTGGAGACCATGGAGCAAATTTTCGCCTGAGATAGGGAACCAATCACAGAATAGGTGGGAAAGCAAGACGATGATGAGCTATGCACAGACGCATTTGATAGACATCCGTGGCACCCAATAAACGGATCTGGGCATTTTTTTTCAAATACGAGAAAATGAACGTTTGGTTCCCAGACCACGTCTCATTGAGAAGTGGTGGCGCTAGCCAGGCTACCAGAATCGCGGAACGACTGTCCCTTTCACATAGACCGAGGCGGAACGGCTGGACAAAGTGTCTCGCCAAATTTACTACCAAGCCCACTAGACATTTTGCCGAGTTTTTTCGTTCCGGCACCAGTGTGAATGGGTCAAGGCGGAAAGTGGAATCTGGGCGGGCATTTCGACGCTATGTCCAGCCCACAACAGGAGGTTGCAAAAAAATCTAACTGATCAAAAGCAGCAATAGCAGAGACAGCACATTATGTCAATCTATAAATTCACAAAGTCTCCAGTCATTCAATGCCTGCTAGAGTTGACTGTAGCTTGGAATGCAATCAGTTGTCATAATAGGCCATCCTAAAATCCAGCGAAAAAAGAAAGCATGAACTCATGAGCGTCTGTGTGCCCTATATGTATATCCTCTGATTGTAATGCTTACAGATATCTAGGCGATATTTGTAACATTTGTTTTGTATTTGGCCTGTTATAAAATCATGTAGACCTATTGAACAATTTAAACACATTAGGAACCGCAAAGTTGGAGACATGCATAAAGACATTGCTGCAAATTTAAAACCGGATTACTCTGGAATGGCTAACTGTACAGGGGCATGCGTTACACCTTTGTGTTCGATAAGGTCTGCTGTTTATTCTGATATATGGTTTGTCATGTGTTGAGGTAAAGTTCGCGAAGTATTCCACCAAGATGAATGGGTAGGGAGACGGGCGCAAAAAATATGATTAAATTAAAGTTACTTTTCTCGCGAACCGTTTACCACAACAACTAACCACTAACATCGTTTAAAAGCTGAGAAAAAGCTCTTTCGTGTGATACATGTGATGTCTGTGATAATAGGCTACTTAGCAAGTAGTTTGGGTGGGACAGAATACTTATACAGAGCAGCAGCTCTGGCCATATCGGCTCTGGCTCACATGATGTACTGCTTTAAATGCGTTATCGCTTCACTACCCAACACGCGAACAAGAAAGAAAAAAAGAAACCAATGTGCTTATGTCGCGATTTCCGATAGGCCCAGGCCTAGAGAAAAGACAGCTATGGTAACCTAACAATTAGGATTTGCTTTGCCTACACTGCTGTTTGGTTGTCCCAAACTTTGAGACGATCCATACTCACATTAACTGAATCTTATCAACCCGAACTGCGATGTTCCAAACAGTGACAGGATGGCATAACTGCTAACAGTGCGCCTAGGCCTACTGTTAAACACCTGAAAAAATATTAAGCTGCTGTTTTCTTTTCATGACGAGCACTAGGCCTATGCTTAAATGATTTATGACTGAATGGAACTAAACGTTGCGTTTAGAAGCGCCAGAACTGCTTATATCACGTCGTGTCACAAAGTTTACACCAATCATCTTCTAATGTATCCTTATGTTGAGATGTTCATTCTCTTTGCCCTAGGCTATCATTTGTGCGCGAAGTATGTTTCAATTAAGACAATACACAAGCTATTTTTTATTGTTGTAATATTGAACGATTTCATGAATAAATTGTGGATTACGGCTGGCGGCGCCACTGACCAAGGCCACAGTAGCCTGTGAACCTCTGATTTTCAAAGGGAAATCACGGCGAATGCAAGGGCAACTCTTCTCTTCAATTTCCCTTCCAAATTACTTTTTATTGTCTGAAGACATCTATCGCAAGAATTTAACATTCTAACAGCAACAGCAAAGCAAATGCAAGCTAACCAAAGTGCAGTCGGTTCTCCCGCCATGGTTTTTGAAATCACACACCTGCTGTATCTGAAGCCCCACGCACGCATAATAAGGCCTACGACTATCACTCTACACGCCCCCTGTTGCACGTCACAATTTACTATAGCTGATCCTGCCTTCTGGCTCCCCAAAATGCCGCATTATGTGAACAGATCAGCAGGCCGGCAAATTTTCACCTCGCTTTCAGACACAAAAAGACGGCAAAAAGACGTCTCCTTTTCCCGCAAATTTAGCGGGATCTCTGTGTGAAAAGGCCTAATGATGTTCAGGTGGATGATTTTACAGAAGAGCATCTACAACCTAATAAGTGTTGATGATAATGTGCTTAGTAGAAAGAGAAAAAGAGAAAGAAAGAAAGACAGAAAGAAAGGTTTTATTAGTTTGAGAAATGTTTTCCCCACTGCTCTTGTGAATGTTTCCTGGAACATGCAACAAGCCAAAACGGTGCCATTTTACAACTAATTTACTATTAAGCCAGATGTGGATTCTTCAGTCGTTTCCGACTTGTCCATTCAGCTGTTCTCAAGAGTAACAAAATACTGTGACGACGAGAATACAGAACGGCCGGCAGTATCAGATTAATGTTTGTGTGGTCACCAAATCGAGAAGACACATGCATCAACTAAGCCCAACACAATGACAATATATCGATGCAGCTGCTTCTCATTTTGCCAGAACAGATGTGCTGGCTGTTCCACTGTAGACAGGCTGAAAAACAATCAATCAGCAAGCGCGGACAGTCCCTCGGACTGTCCAAGACACTGCGTTTTTACAAGAAACACTGCGGACTGTCTTAGCTGTATAAAACGTTTACGGTGTTAAAGAAATGGTACAGAGAGAGTACGGAATGAGATGTGTGCCACGCTCACAACTCACACTGCGTAGGCCTACTGTTCCAAAAAGTTCGAAAAATTGGTATAAGTTCCTACACCTGACCTGTAAATTGTTATGAATGATTTTTTTAAACTCTTATATCGCGCACATGGCTGCTCGTTTCTGCCCTCTACTGACATTGACTGGAGAGACAGTTGACAATTGTGTTGAAATATCCAGCCAGTCTTCATTTTCAACTTTAATTTCAGAAAGCAAGGTTTCGCGAACCCGCCTAGAGAATTATAAAACGCTATGCTACAAATAAGTAAGAGGTAAACTAACGGGTTGAAATTAATGTGTCACTCATTCATAGTTCATGCACGTAGCACAGGACCGCGTTAGACTAGGCAATTCCACTGAGGCAACAGCTTTCTTCTCACCAATTGAAAGACAATTACTAGAAAAGCTTATACACAGCCTCTGTGCAGCCATCGCAACCATGTGCGGTCTTCCGAAATGTGGTAACCACTAAAATGAAAATTTAAGCTACAGAAAAACTATGCGCATTTCACCGTCTCGATTTCAATTAAACTCTTTCAGTTATCTTCTACACTGCTTACGAACATCTTTGTCCGCTGTAGAGCCTACAGCTACCCGCTAGGTACGGTCAGTCTCCCTCATTTGCTAAAAATGAACACAAGAACATATTTTGTACTGCGCTATTTTGTGCGAAAAGCTTTAAATAAATATAGTGTAGACAAACGATATTGTTCTTCAGTCAACATAATGTAAATTTCAAGATACACAGCGTGATCGTAATGCTCTAGAAAACAATAAGTCGAGACGTCAGTCAAGACCGTTCAGTGACAACCATAATGCAAAGAGTTTCACTTGCGGCCAATAAAAATGAGGTCCTTTTAAAAAATAATAACCAGATTTTTGCCAAACAAAGTAATTTGTTGGTGCATGTCACTGAATTCAACGTGGAGCATTATCCTGAATAAAAAACAACCAGTGAGCAACAATGGTAAACAAAATACGTTACAGAAATCAGTACCAAAACATGCACAGACCACATGTCATGGAATAAAACTAACAAGTAGTATAGCCTACTCTAGTCCACCAAAGAAATAATAATAAACGAACTTGACAGCCTTTGGACCGTGACAATGTTACGGTTCTTGAGCCCCCCAAAACCATTCTGATCCCAGAAAGATACGTGAGTGGCAAGTAAAGCTGCATCCGTAAGAATAAAACATCTTCCGCCAGCATGCTGTCTTTGTCGTTAGATATGTAGACAAATATATATATATATATATATATATATATATATATATATATATATATATATATATATATATATATAAATGAGATACCAGCAAATGTACCTGTCACTGATGACTAATTTGTGCTGTAAGGTTATGTCGATATAGGCTGCACTTGATAATATAAATCTACATATGCATTAACGTAACGTTACTTTTACGCATGCATTTTCAGCTAGGCTATTATAATAACATCCTTGCGGAGGTTATCAGGATTCCGAGCTCCTACCCATGCACGTGAATGTCCTATAAATTAACAAAAAATACTAATATCAATATTAAGCAACACTTTCCATGACTCGATGCCTGAAGTTACAATTGCTTACCGTGAATTGTCTTGTTATATGCGTTTAAGATGTGCGGTGAATACTTTGACAGTCGGTGACTGACTGAGGATACAAAAAGTTCATTGAAGTCTCTTGTTCTCAAGACGTGACCATTGCGTTATCTGTTATAAAACAGTATAAAACGGAAACTGGCACTTACCTTTCCTTGTGTTGGTTTTTCCTACAATTTGTAACTGTGATGCACTGAAAAGAAAGAGATTTTGGTCCTATCCTCTGTAGTGATGTATCCCGGTGATGTCTACGCTTCGAACAGGACGACCTGCAGCTGGTAACTGTGCGCTCTTCACCAGATGAAACCACTACAAGACTACCTGCAACTGACGCAAATAGGGGGGGTTCAAAAACATATGACGTTGAACTAGAGCTATTTCGACGCGGTCCAAATATTTGTTTTGATATCCATGGATCGGCGGACAATTATTTGGGGTTTAGCCCTTTACTGTAGTAAAATCGTCAGTTTCGAAGTGTTTTTTTGCGCGAACTTAACGTACACCCATTTGTCAAGATGGACTCGCCCATTTTGATCTTGTATGAGGTGCCAGAGCAATTAATTAACTGTTTGCGCTCTTTATTTCTTTTCACGAGAAGTTTTATGAGACCTAACTTAACATAGGTTAGATCAAAGAAAAACTTTTTTTCAACTTTTTGTTTAAAAAAAGAAAGAAATCAGGCACAGTCATTTTACCGCTTCACTGAGTCAGAAAAAAAATATTCCAGATGCAGTTTGGAAACCGTACAAATTAAGTTCGATCTGTTACCTCACCGTGTTCCACTACATGAAAAATAATCTTATAGGAACGTCAAGAGAAGCGTCGCCCATCAAAGCATGGCCCTTGGGAATCTTTGGTCATTCACAAATGGGGGGGGGGGGGGCTTGATTGTCGACAATTTTAGAAGGCTGTGTTATCAATACTCAGCCCTGTTGCACCTTTCCAGGTGGTGGCACCAGGTAGCGCTATAGCTTCCATGAGATAGTGGACGGTCTAAGGCTTTTAAACATTTAAAAAGGCTGTTGGCACTATCGCCCTAAAATCAGAGCTTGAAGTTTGTAGTGGAATGCATATTAATCGCATCAACAACAAGTATGAGAAGCAAACGAATCTACCCACGGAAAGACTAGAAGCCTATTAATATTATATTTATAATAAAAATACACATTGTTTTTCATTCTTAACGCAAAAAAGCACCCAGCACTGACACTAAAGGGTCTGCTTAAATACATAGCTGCCGGTAGTTCCACGTTTGCAATTTGCTAATATATTCTCTAGATAACTACATTTCCCAGGAACGTTTCCGACCTTCTTTGGAATCACTGGGAAAGGAATTGCGCCTGCGCAACCAGACGTGGCAGCGGTATCATGGCTTCTTGGACCCGCCACGAGAGACGGATGAGAGATCTCGAGATGTATATTATCGTTTTGCTGGTAAGTCGCCAGTTCTTATTGCAATACTTTGGATTACCACCCTGTTACATGCAACCATATGGCAATGGGTTTCTTCTGTTAATATCTGATAGTCATCACTACTCGCAACGTAGCCTTTTTCTGAAAGGTAAAGTTGACAGTCAGAGAAGGACAGACCATTGATCATTTGAAACCGAAGTTGGCGTATCAACACCCATCGAAACATGATCATTGTTGCATCACTCTTACCATTCACTTGTATTTTTGTTAAACATGTCTGGAGAAATCCAAATCTATAGTACGTTAACGAGTGTCATCATTATTGTGTCGTCAGTTGCCTCTCGAGCTCCGACGACTTCTTAACTCGCCCTGGACTAGTTGGAATGTGTATGTTGGGCGAAAATAATGTTGGATTTAAGGACGTGAATTTCAATCCGAGGTGGATTGTTGTCGTTGAGCTTTATGTATTTTGCCTCAGAAAAAGGCAGACTTGAGTGGAACGCACACGTCCACTCACTGGCCCATGATCTTGTGACAGGGATGAGATTGCTACAGTGTATCCAGTGATGCTTCAGAAATGTATCCAATTACTTTGACCTTTCGTTGGTCTTGAGCAAAACCTTTTTGGTAGGCGTGGTCAGAAATTTTGTAGTAATATGCAGAAACCTGCTGTCGACAATAAATGAATTAACATTTCTCAATTTTCACTTCTCAAAACTGAAAGTGAGGAATGACTAACATGGGTTATGTGACGTCCTCAAGAGAGCCACTGGCTGCTGTTTTGAACATCTTTGTCCTCAGTAGACCAGCTAATCTAGCTCTCCTGACAGTATTTGCAGTGTATCAAATTAGGCAGGGTCTATTGTAACTGTACTGCCACGTCAGTGAGATCTGGCACTCTGGGACCTTTCCTGTTCCACATCCTGTTTTGACATGACAAGGCAAACAAAGGTGGATTCTCAAGAGTGCTGAGGAAGTGGCCACGCTGTTGGGTGAGAGGGTTTTAGAGAGTGGACCATTCTGTCATGCAGAGGCCATCTGCACAGCTCCCCCCCTGTCAGAGGAATTCCTCAAATCTCTTAATCTCAGAGAGACCCCCCCCACCCTCCTCCTGCTCTGCCACATAGCCACCACAACTGCAACCACCAGGGCGGCCAATTCTGGGGCCACCCCACCATGGCAGTGGTAAGTGCTCTCTGCTCCGCCTCAGTGTGCCTTGGCTACGAATACCTAGCGCTCTTTATTCCAGGTGCACTGTGTCCACTTGCCCTCCCTGCTCGCATCAGTCACGCACGGTTGAGGTAGGGCTAATGTGTAGCCATTGCCATCGCCAGGTCCTTCTCTGTGCTTTGTCAGCTCAGCATATCAATGGTCAGGTTGCAGTGATGGACAGTTATTGGTGGTATGGCACCCACCCCCTACGAGAACACACACACACACACACACATACATTAACTAGGGTCTGTATAGTCGGCTCATTAATCAGGAAAATGATTGGGCCCATTCCACAAATGCTGGAGCGGAAGTGCTGATTCAGTGTGGTGGCCTATAACTGAAGATGGGATGGTATCTATTATGCAGATTTGTCACCGACACGGGGAGAGGAGGAAGCGTGGCGCATCCTCGGCATGACGCTGTTTATTAAGGCCGATGATTCGCTCATCAGTGTGGATGTGACCTTGATACGTTAGGAGTGTTCTCTCATATTCTCATTAGATCAGGTGTTCCCAGTCTCTCTGAAGGTCAATCCACGTGGAGACTTGCATACAAAGATGGCGGTTTTAACATTGAGTAAAAAGAACCATGGAAGGCCCTCAGACGCATCTAAGTTGTAGAGTTCACAGAGTAATATAGACAATCGAAAACAAAGTAGGGAAGATGTCAGAACATATCACTGGGCACTGCAAGAGTGAAAATATCTGTTGGGGTCATGTCCTCAACTCTATAAGCCTCTGTGGTTAAAACAGAGAGCAGAATGGATGACCTTGCCAGCTGGGCAGACTAGCGAAGGCCCATTCATGCATTTTTTATGCATTTTACAGCTGACTCTTAAGGTAGGCAAGCTGGAGAAAATGACGAGGGCAAACAGTGATGCGTGCCGTCTCAGATGTTTGCGTCTTTCCAGTGGGGCTCCTTTTTTGCTCTGCGAGCTGCAGGCTCCATCACGTAACATGACACACATGAATGAGAGCATCTGCTCAGTGTCTGAATGGAGAGCTGGAGGAGAATCTTTTCCAAAGCAGAACGACAGAGAAGGGTACCTTCACACTGCAAGGGCTTGGAGTGCTAATCCGCAGGTTTTTTTCTTCCCCATTTGCATTTATACATTAGTTGCTCCCCAAATCTCCTCTGCACGTACAAGCAACAGTGAAGTGAAGCATCTAATAAAGAAAGCTACTTTACGAGGAAACCTGTCGACATTTGCGGCTGTGGTCTCCACAGACTGTGCAAACCAGGTTCTCTGGTGCAGTATTGTGTAGAAGCAGGATTTTGTTCTGAAATAGATACCTGTTTATAGAAGACTGTTTTTTACATTTCACATGTGACAGAGCACATGGTGTCCATGTTTGTAATGTTTGATGCAATGCTCTCAGTGTCACAGTGATCACAGAACATACAACAGTTTCCTAGAATTACAAGGTCAGAGACTACAAACTAAAGCGAATGATTGTGGAACGAGCTGCCAAGTTCCATCAGAGCAGGGGCGTCCCTCTCTATCTTCAAAGACCTCTTGAAGACACAACTCTTCCAAGAATACCTCCTCTCCTAGCGCTTATGACAACCTCACACACCTAATACACACTTACCCACACTCTTCACTCTCCACTTCCCTCTTTTCCCTCTCTACTTCCTCTTCTACTTCTCCTCCTCCATACTTTGAGTACTTAATATGTAGGCACTCCTATCCTCTAGTGGTAGTTTTGACAGATACAGTGTTAATTCCTAGCTATAGTCTCCTCTGCACTGTAGTTTAAACATGTGGTGTTCTGAACACAGAAATAACT
Source organism: Alosa sapidissima (assembly GCF_018492685.1). Taxonomy (NCBI): domain Eukaryota; kingdom Metazoa; phylum Chordata; class Actinopteri; order Clupeiformes; family Clupeidae; genus Alosa; species Alosa sapidissima. The sequence goes on from NC_055958.1 coordinate 16,025,056, forward strand.
AAACGGTATTCGTTTTGTAGTTGTGCCATCTGTGATTGGTAATGAGACAGTGGAGGTCTCTGATTGGTTTGTTCACCAAAGTATAATCAGTATCCGCCTCCGGGGCGCTCTCTTGGTATTGTGATGTTGGCAAGATAAGTGGCTGTGTTAATAAAAGCAAACTTCGATTTCGTACCCTGCCGTGTGCTATTCCAGTTGTCTGCTTAAACAAGTTTCAGAACATTTTATTAGTGTGCAATACACGACAAACCATTATTCTAATGCTGTAGTTATAACTCTGTAGTTTAAAAGTTTAAATGTTAAAAGGCTTAAATGTTAATAGCTTAAATGTTATTCTATTGCTGTAGTTGTAGCTCTGTGGCTTAAATATTAAAATGCTTAAATGTTAATAGCTTAAATGTTATTCCATTGATGTAAGTCGCTTTGGATAAACGCATCCGCCAAATGAATAAATGTAATGTAAGTACACAATGTTCCTAAATATTGTTTTGGCATATTACCACTGATTTGGAGAATCAGTAGGCAAATTATCATGATCATACAATCAGAACATATTGAACCAGTTGTGTGGTTGCCCAGCAACATTGCTCAAAAAGTTTCCCCATCCACGTTAGCACTGCACAGTTGAGGGGTAGTTATACAGAATAGGATTTACATGTTCGCTCTAATTTTGTAGTGTGTGTCCACACAAGACCTCACAAGTTCTATTTTAGTCTTATGTTGTATTTGTTTTATATGTAAAGTTTGACAACTCATCTGTGTCTATAGTTCTTGCATATACTTCTCATACAGCATTGCAGCATAGATTATTTTAATGAGTGTCCTTTTTTACTGTACCCATTACATTCTTGCACTCTTTGCTTGTGTCTGTTTTTATGGGACTGTTTGTTCTCCAGTTAATCAGTAGAACTAAGAAAATAAGCAGCTCGTCTGGACATAGCAGGGAGGAAAGATGATCATGTATACACTTCCAGATATATCCAGATAAATCCTCTGCAACGCCTCTGCTCTGTCTGCATATGTATTATCACTGCCTATCATATCAGTGGACGTTAAACTTTAGTGACCCCTCCGCCCTTTGGCTGATTGTTCTTAGTTATTTGCTCAAGGTTGGTGCTGTACCAGTTTATCAGTCAGAAGCAATGTTGCGCGACACGGACGCATAGAGCAGTGCTCTCTTGCTCACTCTCCCATCATCCTGCAGTGTACAGTAGTGTGTGCTCTCCTGGTGAGGGCTCCTTAATGGATGACTGCAACAAGGGCAGCCTTGTGTAGGCTCCTGTGTTATTAGCATAATGCCCCCATTCAACCCAGTGGCACGGTGAAAGCTGAAAAGGGGCTGCTTTTGTGACAGGTAGGGACCGTGATGATTGCTAGTCGTCCGTGCCCTCTTTTTCTTTGGCGCGGCCAACGCTCCTTCCTCTCCGACTGTATACGTGTGAAGAGATGTGGGCTGGACCAAAAAAAGACGGGGGTGCTGTATGGACTCTGCTATACCCCCCCCTTTTTTTCTTTTCTCCTTCTCACAATACCAGCATCTCTCTAGGGTTCGTGTCCACAAATGGATAGAACTGCAGGCCGTTTTTTGACAGCCTGCCTGCCTGCCTGTCTGTCTTTGAATATGTCTGGGGCAGTCTAGCACCTTTAGTGTTTACAGAGCCATGTCACCTGTGTTACCCAGCTCAACTATAAGCTTTTTTTTGTGTGTGTGTGTGTGTGGGGGGGGGGGGGGGGGGGGGGGGGGGGGCAGCAAGGCAGCAAACAATGTGCCTAAATCTGCCTAAATGTGCCTAAATCTGCCTAAAATGTGTACTCTTGTTTGTACTGCATTGGAAGTGACACCTATCTAGTTTAGGCTAAACTCATTGATATGGATTTGTGTGTGTGTGTGCACTGTGGGCTACAATGGGTCTGAAAAGCTCAACACCTCCTTTCACCTTGAGTTTCATGCCATGCTGCTACTGACCTTGAACACACGCCCTGCTGTCAAAGGTAGAGAACTTTCCTGTGTTGCATGTTGCCATTTTACTTTTCCCTGCCACCCCCATCCTGTCTTGTCTCGGGGCACTGGCGAGAGACGACATGAGTCAGTCGCACAGGGGTCAGGTGTGGTTTGGTGCCTCAGAGTGTCCTTGGCCTAATCAGTCCTGACTTGTCACCTTTGTGTGGAGCTCTGAGGACCATCCCCAAGGGCCATCTTCTCCTCGTGTGATTAATGCTACTTGGCTACTCCTCCGCTGCTCTGCTGAGGTGTGGACAGGTGATGGGTTCCATTCTCTCTCTCTCTCTCTCTCTCCTATCTCTCTCTCTCTCTCTCTCTCTCTCTCTCTCTCCTATCTCTCTCTCTCTCTCTCTCTCCTATCTCTCTCTCTCTCTCTCCTATCTCTCTCTCTGTCATCTCTTCTTTCTTTCTCTCTCTCTCTCTCTCTCTCTCTCTCTGTCATCTCTTCTTTCTCTCTCTCTCTCTTCTCTTCTCTTCTCTTCTCTTCTTTCTCTTTCTCTGTTCCATCATGTTTCTGTAATTTAATTCCGTGTTCTGATGTGATTTTCCTGAAGTACCCCCTCACAGAGTGTGTGGAGAGGATCAGGCACATGCATTGAATCAATCAGTTGGAATATTTTATGACATCCGGCCCCTTTTTCACTCCCGCCTCCTCTCTCCCTTTCATCCCTCTCTCTCTCACTTTTTCTCTCTCCTTCATTTTCTCTCCCTCTATCACACACACACAAACACACACACAAACACACACACACCCTTTTTTTGTATTTATGGGGGGGGACACAACATGTTAGTGGGCAGCAGCCAGCTTCACCAAGCAGTGAGCTGAGGTGTTTGTGAGGGACAGCAAGTAAGGCCATCCTTAAAAATATTTTCGTTTGCCGTAACCCGACCGACCCTGTCAATTTAGAACCGACCCAAATATTTATTTTTTTCCCCTTTTAGTCCGACCGACTTGCCGGTTGTAAACAACCAATACAAATGCAATAAAATAATAGTTATTTTAGTAGGCCCAAGTATTGTGAATATAAATTACCTACATGCAAACGTGGCTCACTTAAAAAAAACAACCTGTGGCGTCATCTCTACACCATTGGTTTTACGCATGTCACTTCGTTTCATTCACACAAACTGATAACGCTGTTACGAAGTTCTGGAAGAACTGTGGCCAGATCTTTTCTCATCCCTTCTCCCCCTAGTCTAGCGGTGACCGTGTCGGAGTATTGAAATTGGTTGTGGTCTATTCAGCATTTCTCAAAATATGGGTCCGCAACATGGAGACTGCTGGTCCGCGGAGTCGTGGAGTGAAATTAGGCCCGGTGCTTCATCTGATAATTTGCTGCGCAGTTGATCAAGAAACCGCGGATCGACGAAAAAAGAAAACAAACGTTTCTGCTATCGATGTCATTAAACATGGAGCCCTACAATTAAGTGGTGGTATGAGCATTCATTCAATGAAACTAATCGATAACGTTGGTATCAAAGCTCCGCTTCAACCTGTTGGAAGGCTATTTATTTATTTAACGAAACTTAATAGAACGACGTTGTTTTTTGGAACTTCCTTAGAAACAGAGCAGAGCAGTGTATAATACACTGTATAGCATTGAGTATTGTATAGTCAAATTTCAATATAACGTGGCCAAGAGCTATTGTAGCCTTCTTTCTGGGTACATGTAGATGAGCCCTATGACCCAAAAGTCTGCCATGACCGGGCCTCAGGTCAAAGAAGTTTGAGAAAGGCTGGTCTATATAACCTGCATCAGAATGAGGTTTGCAATGGTGCGCCTGAAGGCACGGGTTGAAGACCCAGTCAGTTACGTCACGATATGCACATTTGTGTAAATTCATTCCTAGGTAATCACCATGACCAAAATTGAACTTTTTTTTTTACTTTGAATCTTGAAAAAAAAAAAATATTGACCTACCTACCGACCCATTTTTAATTTTTTTTTTTGGCTGTTACTGCAAACAAAAATATTTTTAAGGATGGCCTAAGGGCCAGTCTCTCACTCTCGCTGCTCTGCACTGGTGATTCATCCTTCACACCCACCCTGCTTTCCCCAGGTGAGGATGTGTGGTCCGTGGTCATCTTATTATGACCACATGCCTGACCATCCCTCCCATTCAGCCCCAGCATATGCTTGGCTTCCTCTGATGTAGTGATTTCATTTTTTTTTCTCTCTTTTTTCTTTTCCGCTGTAGATAATCGTGATTCATAGTTTCTGTCCTCACCGTTTTCTCAGTGAGGCGAGCCGTTTAATTAGCCTGGCTGGGCGAACAGAACAGTGCGTCTCAGACACGCTGTGTTTTTTTTTTTTTTTTTTATGGTGGTGGGTGTGTTGGGAGGAGGGAGTGTCAAGTGCCCTAGTCATTTTGTGGGGTTGTGGAAGGTTGTGGTCCATGATAGCTATTCGTTTTAAGTCGAGCTTAGATCAGACAAGCTCCTGTAATCCGGACCCTCTCCCAGCCTGCCCCTGGGGTTCCATACCCAGGCTGCTGATGGGTAGGTGAGGCTCGGTGTCACCAGCCCTGCATCTCGTCACGTTCCTCCGCTGCACCCCCGCTGATGGCCTCTTTATCTCTGGAGCCCCCTTATCTCCTCCGCGCCGCTCCTCTGAGCGGATTCTACGCTCCACGGGCCTGCTGAGGGGTACAAGAATGTTTCAGGTTTTTCTGGGGCTGTCCCCGAGCCCCCCCCCCCCCCCCCCCTCCCATCCTCCAAAACCTTAGCAATGACACAGGGGAATTTTAGCTTGAGCAAGCGAGTTCCTGTTTTGTGCGCTCCAGTTATGGCTATGCTTTTCTTGCCGTTTGTGTATTTGAATGTAATCTCTCAGCAGGATTATGCAAAAACTACCAGGCCGATTTTCAAGAAACTTTGTAGAGCAGCTCACCATGACGGGCCGAGGGAGAACCATTACATTTTGGACTAATCCTAATCAAGGGGTGACTCCGGGACTTTGTTTGTTTGTACTTCCTATAACATCTGCACACTCTGTGCCCTTCTACTGTAGTTTCACCTCTGCTTGAAGGGGAAGTATAAACTGGTGGAGAACATTCTCTCACGTGACACTGTATTCACTAACGCAGATGTGGTATTGTCCATTTTGCTCACAATTTAGAGCAATTTAAGAGCTAATTTGTTCGTTATAAAAAGGTGAATTTGTAGTCTGTTCCCTAATGGATGGCTTGGCAAAATCAATTGGTGTACAGTCAGTGAGAATTTGACAACACCATTTATTTCACTGCATACAAGCGCCAGTAATTCAAGCTAAAGGATTCACTCAATATTTTAAAGACAACACAAGTCCACACAAAGGTCTCTTGTATTGATTATGTATCTCGGCGTGTCATATTTTTGCATCTGCTATATTGATAGAAAGAATTGCTTCTGCAGTGTATCAGCAGAAGCCTTGTGATTTAAACTGCACTGGTCTGCATTCCTCGTGTGTGTTTGTGTGTTGAAACTGATGGGCTCTTTCAGTCTCCTGTTTTATAGATGCTGTGCTTGTGTTGTGTGATGATGGAAGATGACCCCATGTAACTGTGTTTCCTCTTTTTCTTTCTTTCTTTCTTTCTCTCTCTCTCTCTCTCTCCTTTTTCTCTCTCTCTCACAACTGTTTCCTTCTCGCAGATCTGCGTGGTGTCCACACTGCAAGCGGCGAAGGTGTCTCCGCTCATTGAGAGAGTCAGTGACCACAAGGACTTTAAAAAGCTGCTCAGAACACGCACCAATGTCCTGGTCCTCTACACAAAATCTGGTGGGTACACACACACACACACACACACACACACACACACACACACACACACACACACAATCGTCCCCCCAACTTGACCTTCCTTCCCACTGGTGTGACACACTGTTAACACCAGGTTGTTGAGTCAAAAATAGATGTCCTAACGTACTTGTGTGTGTTTGTGTTTGTGTGTGTGTGTATGTATATGTGTGTGTGAGATCATCTCACAAATGGACAGATTTTAACAGATTGGATTTTTTCCTCTCTCTCTGCAGGTTGAAGTTTTTTTTTAAACACTCAGAAATGCACTGTTGACATCCAGAACGGCGCAGTAGGGAAACATCCTAATTCAGCCAAGAGCATGTAATTAGAAGCTCGCCCTGCTTTTGTTCTGCAGTGGCAGCTTGTGGCTGCGTTTATTCCTCTCCACGGTATAGCGATCGCAGGAGCTCGTTCTAATTGGCCGTGTCCATTCAGACTGTTTGCGTTGCTGTCTTAAGTGCACAGCAGAACCGAACCAAACCCCAAAACTGTAGCCCAGCCGAGGAGCCACATCAGACCCACTCCCTGCTGAGTTATCAAGGCAAATCACACTGCGGTTAGCAAAGAGCTGCGTCGTCACACGCCACGCCATTCATAAAACATTGCTCTCTCTGAGCAGAGGAAGAGACCTCAAACACACACACACACACACCAACTGGAGATTTATTTGTTTCATAATTCACTGCCCATTTCAGCAGCGTGAGGTCAATGGATAAGGCTCGGTGCAAATCGAACGCTGGCTTTGATGGATGGCCTAGCCACGGCTCGCTCATCCTCTCAAGCGGTGTGTGTGTGTGTGTGTGTGTGTGTGTGTGTTTGCTCTTTTTTCATCTATTTCCCCTCGCGCATGTTTCCCTTTTCCATTTAATTTCCTGCTCTCTGAAGCTCTCTGTTGACGTCGACATGACTGCTGGAGGTTCCATAGGGAATACCCAGGCATTTAGAGAGTGTCTGTCGTGCAGAATGTCAACCAGCCTTTTCATTTTAAAGAAACACAAATCTGTGTGGGAGAGTGTAGTGTGTGATACCCATTTGAGTTTGGTGAGATGTCAAGATCACCCATCTTTTTTTCCATCACCATGATATGAGAAGAAAGCCACAGATAGTACTGGTGGTGCCCCTGTTCTAAATATAGGCCAAAGATGTTCAAGTGATTTGTTTTTTACACAGTGTTATTTGTTTGTGTTAGAAAATAGAAGTTTAAGAATGCAGATTGAATATCCTAGTGAGTTCCGTGTGAAAACGGTTATTGCCAATAGGTCTACATTGCCTCTGTAAATAAAATCATGTGATCAATTAGTGATGTTATTGTTCGTATGTGAAAGAGAAACAACAATGTTTAATCCAAGCTCTTTTGAACTCCACAGACAAGTCTGGAGATACCAAGCTCAAGCTTTTGTCAGATGTTGCGCAGGCCGTCAAAGGGCAAGGGACCATCGCCTGGGTGAATTGTGGGTAAGTTTATTGATATAGTCTATATAGAATACAGACTATGATCTGATTTATGTACCGGTAGTAGTATAAGCCACCATTCCCCATGCATCATGACATGGGGCTCCTTTTCCAGGAGCTACCCCAGTGCTACCACTAAATCATGTTACACGCAGCGCAACCGGTGTCTTATCGCTGCCAACTATTTCTTTGGTCCTAAGCCACCAGATTCCTCGAATTTCCCAAAGGCAATGTGGAGCCTCTGAAGTCGCTGGTTTATATTTCAAGCGAGTCTGTCCTGCCACCCCCCTTCGGAGCAGCTCACCGCTGAAGGGGAGAAACGGGACTCTTCATCTATAGTTGGCGGGAGGGAGAAAGAGAGAGAGTGACCCTTTCTCTCTCGGCAGCTCATGAGTCACAAATTTGTGCTCGATGCTTCACTCGCACGTCCTCTCCTCCTCCCAGAATCCCTTGCAGCAGATCTGTCAGGTTTCAGGGCAGAGACGCTTTAAGATTAGGTTTTTGTTTGGAACGTTTTTATGCTATAGGTGTGGTTGCCTTTGAAGAAGTCTTTCAAGGTGCTATTATCCACATGCTATAGAATTGTATTTTATGAAACCACTACTCGTTTATTTTTTAATTTGATAAAGGGATTTTTTTTCTTTCCCATACCTCCCTACAGATAAAATTAAACCCCACTGTAGCAAAAATAAACTTTTTTACCCTGTCCATTATGTATTTTTGATTACAACACATATTATGAGTAAAACGAAAGAAGCAGTAAACACCATTTCTAAGTGTTTCTAGTGTACATGGGCAGTGTGCTACTTTACGTTTCAGAAGAACAACTCGAACAACATTTTTATTAGTATTTGTGCTCAAAACGAAATCATATGTTTTATGGTCATGACTCATATATGATGCAACGCGCTCACACTTACTGAATTGCTGGTTTTAACTTAACTAGGTGCTGAATCCCTCATATAGTGGTAATGTATGAAGTAAGCAAGGACGGCACTCTCAGTTCTCTTTCAAACTTTGAATCGCCAACAACGGACGTTTCGGGCTGTTCGGGCTGCGCCCTTCAGCGAATTGCGATCGCCATTAAATGCTGAAGAAGGGCGCACAGCCCGAAACGTCCGTTGTTGGCGATTAAAAGTTTGAAAGAGAACTGAGAGTGCCGTCCTTGCTTACTTCGTACATGGTCATGACTCACCATGAGTACAGGCATGAAACAGATTTTTCGACATGTCAATGGAGAAAATGAATGGGAAATTACTTCCAGAACCGGAGCCGTTGTGTTGGGCGGTCACTGTTGAGCTTGTACAGTGTGGGGTATAAGGGGGGGGGCACATACTGAACCGGAGCCGTTGTGTTGGGCGGTCACTGTTGAGCTTGTACAGTGTGGGGTATAAGGGGGGGGGGGGCACATACTGAACCGGAGCCGTTGTGTTGGGCGGTCACTGTTGAGCTTGTACAGTGTGGGGTATAAGGGGGGGGGGGGCACATACTGAACCGGAGCCGTTGTGTTGGGCGGTCACTGTTGAGCTTGTACAGTGTGGGGTATAAGGGGGGGGGTTGTACAGTGTGGGGTATAAGGGGGGGGGGGGGGCACATACTGAACCGGAGCCGTTGTGTTGGGCGGTCACTGTTGAGCTTGTACAGTGGGAGCCGTTGTGTTGGGCGGTCACTGTTGAGCTTGTACAGTGTGGGGTATAAGGGGGGGGGGGGCACATACTGAACCGGAGCCGTTGTGTTGGGCGGTCACTGTTGAGCTTGTACAGTGTGGGGTATAAGGGGGGGGGGTTGTACAGTGTGGGGTATAAGGGGGGGGGCACATACTGAAGACAAGGCAGAGGGAGTAGAGATGCATACAAGCCGTTCGAAAGCCATGAATAGAATTTTTAATGAAGAAAAAAAATGTATGAATATATATCTTTCAGGAACTGTTTCTATGGATTAATCAGTGGCTGGAGTGCATCTTTAAGTCTGAAAGTCTGTTGTGTTGGCATGAAATGAAATGAAATGTGTTGGGATAAATGCAGAGACCAAATTTCCCTCACGGGATCAAAAGAGTATATATACATACTGAATGATGGCATGAAGGCAGCCCCACATTCCTACCTTCATTTATTGTGCACACACGTGACAGGCAAGAGACTGAGTATAGACTGTCCTTACCCAGCCTGCATAAAGCTTGGGAAGTAAACATTGGGCAGTGGGAGGACCGCATGCTTTTAAAGCATCTGTTCAGTGCCATCTCTCGGCTGTGATTGATTTTCTGAAGTTAATGGCTGCAGGCTGAGAACTCTACTTTGCAGATGTTCCCCAGGATAAAATAGCTACAGGCTAAGCACACAAGGAATGGTGTAATGAATTGCGATTCGCCCCCTTTTGTTCTTTTTGCCGCGTTTTATTATCATTATGAAATTTTGTATTATTTTCGTGCTATTTCATTCTGAGATAAATCGTGTTGTGTTTTTGAGTGTCACAAGTGTGTGTGTGTGTGTGTGGAATTGATACCAGGGTCATTGCCAAAACAAAGCAGAGTGTGCCAGGGGAATGATGACGCTGCACAAGGACAGTGGCTGTTAGAAGTGCCACCCTTGCCATTTTCCAGTGTATTGTTGACATATTTCCTCCAGGTGACTGCAAGATGAGAAACTGCCTCCTTGGCCATCCAGATAGCAGCACCAACTGAACAAGAGAAAACAAACTGAACGAGGGAGGGAGGGAGGGAGTGAGTGAATGAGCAAGGGAGGGGAGGGGGGACCTATTTCTGTGGAGTTTTATTTCAGTAGGATTTATTTAGAATTTCACAACCTTTCACAATAAATGTTGACTCAGGGCCAGATGTACTAAGGCTTTTGCGCCCACTTCAGGCGTATTTGTTTCGCAACGTGCGTGTAAAATCATTGCGAGGTATGTAACAGGTCGCAATGATGTAAAAGCGCAAACTGCCTGTCGCAGGAGCTGAACATGGCTAGTTCCGTATTTCGTGTCATACATATGCATTCATGGGAGGATCCAGGGGAAAGTGGGAGTTGGCGTAAAAAGATGGGAGGGGAAGCGTAAAGAGCGCTTAATTATGTGTTCCGCGGTATGTACAAAGACTGCTCCTGAAAGCGCAGGTGTTAATCCAAATTGCAGTTCAATGCGTCAATAAGAGAACCTTTCAAAGACAACAGAATCGCTATTTAGAGCACCAGTTTTGTAAGTATTTGTACTATCAAAAGCAACCTTAACTTTTGTTGGCCTTTTGAATGTCTTACTTTCACGTTATTCACTTAAAGTTTCCTACTTGCTAGATTTGACCAATTTTCCATAGCCTACCTGCACAAGTACTTTGAGTAAAACTACTGATCTTCATTATCTCCCTGCTTGTTGACATCTTATCATGTATGGTATAATTTCATGATCGCTAAACGTTTGATTCTTTATAATGTTCTCATCAGTTAACTTCATTTAAAGCAGCACCAAAGAACTTTTCCTCTGTCGCACGCACGCTTTGTTTATCCAATGGCTTTGTAAATAACGATGTCCATACACAAGGTAGAATTTGTTGCATGATTTTATGAAAGTAGGCTATGATGTATTGCGACATCATGCAAGTCAAATTTGTAGCTTCTTATGTCTCATACCATCGAACTACAAATCCGCTACCCGATCTGGCAAACTTACATAGTGCGGTTATAGCCGATAGAGGGCCGCGAAGCGAATGCAGAAGTGCCATTCACCCTGTTACGAGTTGATGAACCACGGAAACAATTTTGGAAACATTTTTTTAAGGTGCAAAAAACTCTTTGGTGTTGCTTTAACTGCGCTTGTATAGGCTCTGCCATTCAGTTGTGGACGTTCGTAAATTGCGTTTATGGGCGGAGAAAGGCGCAGTTTACACTAGTTTGATAAATACGACGGAAACTTGGGTCTGACAGCGTTCGCAATCTGCGGTTTGTCCATGCCGCTGATAACGCTACGTTCGCAAATGTACATACATCTGGCCCTCAGAGAAATGTTTTTCAGAGCAACTTATCTTCCCAGGGCAGCGATGAAGTGCATCATGATGAGCTTGAAATGCGGTCTCGTCTTGTTTTCTCCCCCTCACTCTTCTATTTGTGGATAGAGTCTCTTCCCTGCAGGGGGGCACTAAAATCCACCGGGAAAATTCTGACGGCTCTCTTAAAGTAGGCCTATAAAGGTTTACATATAGACAGTTCCAACGAGTTCCACAAACCATTTATCAGCCTGAGTGGCCCATTAATTACAGTAGTCATAGGCTAGGCTATACATATCAACATAAGACTAGCTTGTGCTAGTTTCTGCAATAACGTCAATGCTTTAGCTCCGCTAACCTTTCTCTATGCCTTCCATCCATGTGTAAAACAGCAAGCAACCACGCAAATCCGTCGACTGTCAAAAATCCTGTAGTTTTCCCATAGACAGTAACAGTTTTCCTCGAACTTGATCGCTTGTAGGGTCATGCCATTAGACAAGGGGCCACTCATTTATCCCCCTACATTTCTGTAAATAGACTTGACCTGCAATCGGTTCATTGGATAAACCAGAAACTCATTCCCCATTCCCAGGAGGCTTTGCTCCATTCTAGCCTAGGCCTGCGTTCATTTAAGAATAAATAACAAATTAAATTGTCGTTTTTTTTTATTTATGACCATGCAAGTTCTGTAACACCTGAATAAGACAAAAATTAATTAAGATAAAAAAATTAAGGGTAGCCTTCACAAAAATCAGCATGGGAGAAATGAATGTGCAAGGTAACCATGAATGACATAGACAGTGAGCAAGTGGTATACATTTTGGTTGGACTCCCCTGTACATTGAAGTATAGATCTCGGAGATTTTCGCGGAAATGTTTACATGAATATCTTATGAACGACTCGGGGCCGCGTTAAAAGCTAAGAGGGCCGGCCCACACCTCGACCGGCCCACCGGGAAAACTCCCGATCTTCCCGATTGCCACTCCGCCCCTGCTTCCCTGCTAGGGTGAAGGCCCACAACAATGCCTTGCAACACTGCCTCCACCCTAGCAGGGAAGAGACTCTATCCACAAATAGATCAAGCGAGTTTCACATAATGGTGGAGCAGTTATAGTTTCACCTCAAAGAAAGTCCATTTTCTCTGAGAGTGCACATTCCCACCTGAATGCACAAACATTTTGGGGGCTACACTTAATGGCTGTGAATTTGTTAATTGGGAAAACAAATTGCCCTTTTGTGTTTTGAATTTTTTAATTTTTTTTCTCCATTCCATTTGTTTATTTACTTTATGCCTCAGGGTTAAAATGGCTAAACATGGCTTTAGCTAATTGCCCGCCATCCCCCCCCCTCCCCCCCATAGTTTTGAAAGATTTTTGGTTATGAAATGCACACTTCCTGCATAGCCCTGTTGCTTGGAGACCAAGCTCAGAATCAGTGTGGAGATAAGGTTCACTATGGGTGGAGGAAAGGGAAATCATCCCCATATCCGTGTCCTCCACTGAGAACCTCTAGTTGGCAAATGTGTGACTCACTTCACTTTTAGTTAATATTGGCGCTGATCCACCCACCTTTTATTTTTCAAAAAAGAATTAAAGTGGGCGTGAATTGCGAAGGAGGCCATTAAAGCTCTGTGGGTGCCCACCCAGGGGGGGGTGGATGGTGTGATGTGTCACGACCGCTCGGCCCCATTCTCGACCCCGCCACTGCTGTTGTGACTCAGCCCGTCTCGCGTGAATCACATCCCATGCTGAGATCCACCATCCCTTGGGGGTCTTCTCACCCAGGCCGGGGCACAGGGGCACAGGGTTGTGGGGGCACAGGGGTGCTGAGGGTGGGAGGGTGGGTTCAGCTGCTCATGCGTGACTCATGCAGAAGGCCATTTTCATTAGCTGAAACGAGGTAGGCAGAGCAATTTGAGAGCTGCGTCACATCACACAAGTGGCGCGCATGCTTTGTATTGTTATCCAGCTTTTCATCCGCTTCCATTGTCCCGGTCTGCTCAGCGAATGTGCTCACGCATTGGCATATATGCTTTTTGTGAGCGGTGTAAACAACAAGGCATTCCCGAGAGACCGCTCATTCGATTGGATGAATGAGAGAATTGGGTCTCGTTAAGAAGTCATTATTTTCACGTTTTCTGCGCCGAGGCGCAATCTGCACATGAGACGGTTTTTCTGCAGGTGCTGCCAGGGCAGAAACACTGGTGTTATTTATAAACGCTGTTTAGGTGAGTGAGTTCTTCTGCTGATGTTTCAAGTCTCTTGCTCCTTCAGAACAAAGATTCCTTTAAAAGAAAACAGAAAAGGGGGGTAAACTATGCTTGTTTGCCTCAAAGTTATAAAAAGTAAATGTTTCTTAAGTCGGTTTACCATTTTAAAAGGCCTCTTTATGAAATTACCACTCGTTCAAGTGGTAATTTAATGATGGGATTCTTTTTTCCTTTTCCATACCTCCATACCTCTCTGTTTTAGATGCATCACACAGTGATAAAAAGTAAACGTTATGGTTCTTAAGTCAGCTTGCCATTTTAATCAGACAGATTTGGAATAGTGTGTTTTAGATGTATTCTGTTGTTTTAATTCACATTCAGCACCAGGCCTCTCTCTTCTCTCTCTCTCTTCTCTCCCTTCTCTCCTCTCTCTCTTCTCTCTCTTTTCTCTCCCTTCTCTCCCGTCTCTCTCTTCTCTCTCTTCTCTCTCTCTTCACGGTCTTCTCTCTCTTCTCTCTCTCTCTTCTCTCTTCACTCTCTTTCTTCTCTCTCTCTCTCTTCTCTCTCTCTCTTCTCTCTCTCTCTCTCTCTCTCTCTTCTCTCTCTCTCTCTCTTCTCTCTCTCTCTTCTCTCCTCTCTCTCTTCTCTCAGTGCCGAGTCTTGATCAGCTCCGATGCAGTGACACACAAAGTGGCTTGCGATGGATAGCCACGGCTGTCACCCCAACAGCAGAAACACGGCCATGTTTGGACCATAAATAGCCAGAGAGTTGCCATCTGTGCTTATGAGTCAGCATGTTGGCGCTAATCGAGTCTTCCCCCACCTGACAGCCTGTCCCGTCCTCTCCATCACAACCTCCTTTATTTTGAATCACTTGTTTACTTTTTGCCAGAGATCAGTTCTGTTTGAGGGATGCGTAAAATCTACTATTGATGTTTTATTTTCTTGTTGGCAACAGAAGAGTGATGAAAGTGGGTGGAGATGGCGGGGCATTTGGAGAGGGGGGGGCAATTCAGGCTGTTCATTGTCAGGGAGGTAACCGAATTCTACTTCATACTTCATTGGCTCTCTGTTTGCTTTGAAGACTCCAGATCTCTATGGTGGATTCCTGCCAGGCTTATTTGTTCTTGCATAATACATTTCCACGCTCATTATCACCAGACATAGGGGAGTATTCTAATCCAGAGGACCATGGGGTAGGTGTGAGTAGGTGGGTGGCTCACATGTAGTTGGCAGCAGGATTGCTCATTTTCTTTGCCAGGTACTAGGGGAAACGACGTGCATGTTTTCCAGTCATCATGGCGACGACACCTCTGGCTCGTTCCCCTCTCTCACTATGGACACAGCTGCGGGCTTCGTCGCCATTCAACGTCTTTGTGATTAATCCAAGCCCTGCCCACAGAGAGAACACAAAAGCAAGTGAACAAAAAAACACTAAAAAACAGTCTGGTGCATTCAACCCAGAACTCTCCTTCTGCCTACGTTTCCCATGCCCCCCTTCCTTCTCCTCAGTGGGCGCTTTCCTCGGCGATGCTAAACAGTGGCACATCAAACATGAAAGTTCTCTCCGGCTACAGTTGTAGCAACGACTGAAGCAATTAGTCACCGTGAATATGCATTTTGCTCCATAAGCTCGAGGGGCAATGCATAAGCGGCTGGATTCTGCATTTAGCAGGTTCACCTTCAGGTACAAAGAGCCAATGAAGCTGGGCGGGTGGGAGTTCTGGTTGCCAAAAACCTGTGCGCTCCTCAGGCATTAGCTTATTGCTGTCGTCATCTGTCACATTCCATAATCTCTCTTGTATTGCTCCCCTAGCAATTTGTCTAATGTCACAGGGCGTTTATTACATCACCCTTAATGTTTTTGGGGACCCGTAGAATGCCCTGCCGGTCGATGACAAAAGCACACGGGGCCGTTGTTAAGTGAAGTGTAATTAGATGTGAAGCACTCTTGCGTTTGCGTCTGTTGTTCTCAGAAATAAAAATGGGTTTGGGTCGGCACGTTCCATTTTGCATCTCACCTTGTGTATAGACTGTCCCATGCCATCTCTGTCAAAGAGAAGAAAAGTTTTAGGCTTCCTTTTCCAGAGTTTAATACCTCTTCTCTCCTTGCTCTCCTTTGCAGTGACTCGGAGGGTCGGAAGCTGTGTAAGAAAGTGAAGGTTGACCCCAGCTCCAAAAAAGGGGGAGTGGAGATGCTCCATTATAAGTGAGTAGATCAAGCACCTTCTGCTGGAAATGGAGACACTCTGAGGTTTCAACATCTAAAATGTACAACCACAAAAAAAAAATGTTATGAAAGACCATGGAAACTGAGACTTTTTTATTTTTCTATTATCATCATTATTTGCCACACAGGGATGGAACGTTTCACACAGAATACAGCCGCCCAGAAACATTTAAGGTAATGTGATGAGCAGTGACAAAAATTTTCTTTTTCCTTCCTTTTACCCTTTTGACCTTTATGCCCAGCACTGACAAGTTTCCTTGAGTATGTTTTCACCTGTGCTATAATGGCATCTCATTAAAGTGGAGCAAATAGAAGTCTATCTTGTCTGATCACCCCATTAATTAGCTGCTCGTATAAAAGTGATCTGTTATTTATTTGTAGCGCCCCCAGTGACGTACATTGTTGTGACATGCTGCCAGTGAGCAAGCTAATCCAGGCATCTTCTGAGTGGTTTAATTAAACAGGGCCGAGGCGAAGTGTCTCAGCCATTTACTACGTTGTCTTTATGATGGCTCTGTAGCTGTTGTCTCTCAGTATTTGCCGCCAATGTACACAAGTCAATATCAACAACAACAACAACACTGCCATCGAGTATTCCTGTTTCCGCACGCATGCAGACACACACACACACACACACACACACACACACACACACAATTAACTCCCAGTTGTTAATCAGAATGGTGTCACCTCCCGATGGGTGAGAGATTGTCAGTGCAATTATCTGTGAGCCTCATGTGGATGAGCTGAATATTTTTCTAATGAGCGGATTTGTGATCTGTAAAGACTGCTGATGATGATAAATGAGATGGGCTCCCAGGTCAGCTTGGATGGGTCAGAGGGAGGGAGAATGAGATGTGCTGTCTTCAGTCTCTCTCTTTCTCTCTCTCTCTCTCGCTCTCCTTCAGCTGTTTTGGCTAAAATCACCCAAGTTGTACTTTTAATGTACTTCTTTACATTTCTTTACATTTCTTTATTTACCAGATGTAATGTACTTCTTTACATTTATGTATTTAGCAGACACTTTTGTCCAAAGCAAATTGCATATCTCAATTATCTTACAAGGGCCATTGTCCCTGGAGCAACTTGGGGTTAAGTTCCCCCTTGCTCAAAGGCACAAAGGTTGAAGCCAGGACTTGAACCTACAACTTTTCAGGACACTGTATGCTAACCCAGCTCCTAGCCACTACACTACCACCACGCCAGTTTGTACATCTGAGTGGATGTTTGGGGTCTGTTTGTTTGTTTGTTTTTGTTTTTCCAGAGCCTTCAAACTACAGTATTATCAAAAAGTCCCTTGCCTAGAGTCAAAGGTTTTCATGGTAGGGATTTGAAGAAAGGTTGATCTGAGAGGAATGCTGTAAAAAATCAGAGGAATGCTTGTACAATTCAGTAATATTTTAATTAGCCGGTAGTGATTAGGACTTCACATTGCCCTGAGGGCATACTCTAGTAATGCTCGTGGTTACTGTTGATTATGTAACTCCACAAGTGTTTGATTAACTTCACAAGTGTTTGATTTTTCCCTGTTTTGCTTCTTCTGTTAGTCCATGGTGGCGTTCTTGAAAGACCCCACAGGTGCGCCTCTGTGGGAGGAGAATCCCGAAGCCAAAGACATAGTCCATGTCGAGACTGAGAAGGTGAGTTTAACAAAGACATCGTCCATGTCGAGACTGAGAAGGTACGTTTAACAAGCGCTGTGAGGGACTAGAAAAAAACGACGTTTTCACCCTCAACACTGTAGCAGTGTCTAGTTTTGAAGAGGCTCGTCTAAACAAAGGCAGCCTTTGAGATCTAGGGCATCAAGTTGATATCCACTTTCACCGAGGCTTGGGCCTGGTTCTTTCATGGAAGTTGGGAAAAGATTGTCTCTTGGGTATTTTCTTCCAACGTTTACAGACCATCAGGACCAACTCATTCCAGGAAGACTTTTGCCAACGGTGTATCAACAGTGGGGATAAAAAAGAGAGACGCGCAAAAAGATAGAGGAATGCAAAGTTCGGAGTCAACAAAAGCAATCTAAAACTAACCGCACCCTCCTGCCGTAAGGCCTCGCACTCCGACGCAGCAAAGCTGCATGCGGCTCACAGTAATGTCGGGAAGACGTGCTGTTCTGCTTTCTGCACATCGGAGCCTCAGATATTGACGTAGTTTGCCGCGGCGTCGTGTTGACAGTCAAATGAGGTGGTAATGAGGCAAGAAAGTAAACAAAATGCAGGAGAGGAGCACCCCCCTCTGGGTCTGGGCCTAATCCTCTCACGCTCCGGCAGACGCGGAACGACACAACGCGTGTGGCTGCAGCGAGCGCTGGCGTGAGAGAAACGCAAACAATCGATCAGGTTCCCGATATATGCAGGCAGCCGTGAGGCTCCCCTGCAGCTCGGCCCTGCTGTGATTTCAGAACTACAGGGAGGAAGTGCCGGCGCTCACTTTTGGAGCATTTACACTCTTCTCATCCTCATCCACTCCAGTCAAACGACAGAACCAACCCCCAGACCTGACTATCAGCGCAGAATGTGTTTTTTCCCCAAGTGTGGTGTCAAATTATAATTAACTACTTCGTAATCAGAAGAATTATGACAAAGCAACAGGATACTGCAGAAGGTGTAGCTTTAATCCAACATTGAGTATGGGTTCGCGAAGCCAACTACTAACATCCTGTCTTACACAGCTTATATACCTCTTTCCAGTAGCATCACTTGTTTTGACCAACTCAGAATAGAATAGAGCTCCTATGTCCTCCTTACCTCTTTTGGTAATACATATGTGCCTAGGTATTTATTCTATTTCTACAAAGGACCTTTGTCCTGAGCTGAACAACTGCTAGGTATGTCCAGTCTCTTCTATGCATTCATCTCCTTATAGGTAAACCTCTGGGCCCCTCACTTATGCTATATTTACCCCTGCTCTGTCACCAAGCAGAGGACACACAGTAGCCCAATGTATAGAACATCTTTTTAGCACTACTACAGAATATCTTATGAGGAGGCTTTATAAAAAATCACCACACAAGTCATATGTTTCACATGTTGTGCGCTGGACTGGAGCTGCAATCATATCCTCATACAATGTGTCACATGCTCAGAAAGAGAAGTGGCTGTTCAGTTAGCCGGCTGGTGTATTTATTACTAATCTTGTAAAAGTTGCTGCAAATGGTGTCTACCGCACGGTGTGTTGTGTAAAATGAGGTAGTGTTTATTCAGCTAATGTCTCTTTTTTTCCCTCCCATAGGACTTCCGGAAGCTTCTAAAGAAAGAAGAGAGGCCGATCCTCATGATGTTCTACGCCCCATGTGAGTGCCTGATCTGTCAGCTGTTTTTTTTTTCCGACTGCAGCCTGTGCCTTCATTAAGGTAATGGCTTCTGGCTCCTCCATTTTGATGTGAGATGGAAGTTGGGCACACGCTTGATGCAGTGGCTACCTTTAGCCCACATTTTTTCCCCCTGTAGCACAGCAGGTGTCCATCACACATAAACATCATTATGGAGGCCCCTTAGGCTAAAACAGAGCGGGCTTCGCCCATTCAACACTCCCCACGTTTTCCCTGGCCCCAGCAGCTTAACTTAAGAAAGGGGCGACACTAGCGAGTATAATGCGCCATCGAGGAAATGAGAAAATTGGTCAAGTGCACCTGCCAAATACAATCCGACCCCTCGGGCGATTAATCTTTGAGCAGATTTCCATCCTTTTAGCTTTGAGCAGATTTCACAAAGATTTCCCTGGAAAAAAGGCCCTTCAATAAAAATCAATGGTTAAGGGCTTCCCATAGGGCCTGTAGCTTGCTGCCTTTTGCTTCTTGGAAGTCTTGTTTGGTAGAGTGCAGACGGGGGTGATATTAAAATTCTCTTTGTCGGGGTGGGGTGATGAAAGAGCCCTTGGTGGCGTGGTGGTAGTGCTGACGAAACCCTGCCTGTTATCTCTGAAGTCTGCCGGCCTGCCCCAGGTTAACGACCGACACAGGCGTACGTCAAACTTCATGACCCCGTTTGGAGTCATGGCCCTGAGTCAAGTGCTCCTGATGTGTAGGAGGAAGTTACTGCCGCCGCACTGCCAGAGTTATCCAGGCTGTGTCATCGGTGCTGGCGGTTTGGACTAACCTACCTTTTCTTCCTTCTAACTCCTTTATTCTTCCTCCTTTCTTCTGTGTGTCCTTACTGAGCAGGGTGTGGAGTGTGCAAGAGGATGCAGCCCATCTTCCAGCAGGCCGCCACGGAGACCAAGGGCAAATATGTAAGTGATGCGGCCACTCAAAGCTGGGATACAACACACACACACACCCAGACACACAACTCTGAGCTGGCAGCACAGTCTACTTTCTCTGTGTATGACATGTGAGACACACACACACACACACACACACACACACACACACACACACACACACACACACACACACACACACACACACACACACACACCATTTTGGTGCGCTGGGGTTTCTTCTGTCTCTACTGCAAGGCCAGTGATCTGTCTGCATTACACGGTAACGACATGCTGATGTAATGAGCAGATATGACTCCCACTCTCCGTGTGTAATTCTCTGGGCAGCAGCCCAGCCCACTGCTTTTTGCAGTGTTCCTTTTTGGGCATATTTCCAGTAATTACAAGATAAATTGTGATGTGTATGTGGACTCTTGCTGTCTTCTTAAGCATTATGTGGCTGTGTATGTCTCGGTGTCCTCCTCTCTCCCTCCACGTCCACTCAATGTCCATTTCCCCCTCCTTTCCCCCACTGTTTTTGTCTCCTCTCTTCCTCGTCTCATTCTGCCATTGTCTCTCTGTGATATGATTGCTTGCGTAACCGCCACTATGCGAAAGCATGCGAGCAAATCTCTACCCAGACAAACCCAAACTCATAAAAGATGCTCGTGATGCTCGTTTTCAAACGAGATGCGATTCGAGGAAGACCGCCTCGGGAGCCATGCGAATCAAAGGGAACAGTGATGGATTGCACAATGTTAAATCCTTCCACAGTGTCTCTTTTAAGAGTGCCCAATTTCATCTGTGACTAACAGTTGGCTGCTGGATTTCATCATTGACAGTAGTAATTGAGTGATTTCACCCCCCCCCCACTCCCTCTCTCCTTCTCCAGGAAATGTGCGTAGAATGGGGAGATGGGGAGAGCCGAAGCTGTTCAGCTAATTGAAGCAGTATTTATTTCTTTTAAGAGTTGCATTTCGGGCACTTGGCAAATAAGTCCCTCATTTGGAGATTTGCATAATGAATGCAGTCGTTTGTGTATAGGCAACATTGGCAGATTTGCTGTGTAGCACCCCCCCCCCCCTCTCTCCTGCCTTTCACGTGTGTGTGCGAAAACCTGATAGCGCTGCAAAAATGTGATGGATTTGGATGGGTAATCGGTGGTCAGCACGGGCTGGGTGCACATTTTTCACATTGCTGTCGGATGCATCGGAGGATGCGCCGTCTGACACTGGGAGTATATGCACAATACACTCCATAATGTTTCGCCGAAAATTACAGAGTGGTTTTTACGCTCACAAACTGCTCTGGAATTTCAAGGAACTAACAGCAGCAAAAAAAGTCGGAGAGCAGGGTTGCTTTTTAGGTGGATTAGATTATTCCTGACTCAATTTGTTCACTACGAAGTTGAAGCCCCTTCCCCACCCCAGGAGCATAAACAAAATAAATGGCATGTAGCCTCATTTCATGTCATTTTTCCTGCCTAACATAGTTAGGTTCCACTCTTCCTTGTTTAATTTTTAAAGAGCCCTGTCACCAGTAAAGTCGTTCATCTTCATTGTTATGCCCCCTGTGCCTCGCGGTTGGGTTGTTGATTTGGACTGAAATCCCTTGCTTCTCTCCAGGTGCTCGCAGGGATGAACGTGCACCCAGCCGAGTTTGACGGCCTCAAACAGGAATACAACGTCAAGGGCTACCCGACCTTCTGCTACTTTGAGTGAGTGTGTATCTCATGAGTCATTCTACACACACACACACACACACACACACACACACACACACACACACATTTCACATCATAAACACATTAACACAAGAAGTGTTACATCACAATATCCATATTTTTTTTATGGCAGCCTAAAAGTAAATTTTCTCAGGGATTATTTCATCATTGCATACCAAATCCATTAAGTTTTGTAAATGGGTGAATGCTCTGTGAATACTGCACAAGCTCACTGCAGGGTTTCTCCATTTTTCAACACCAAAAACTGCACCAAATTATCCTTCGAAAATAAAACGCCACAAAGTGTTACCGTTACAAAGTGTTGCCGTTGTCATGGGTGTTCGTCTGGTGCGCCACTTTCCCCGCATCTCGTCTCTCGGCGCTGTACTTTTTGGCGTGTCTTCCCGCAGCCTTTATGATCTGCTATTTGTCAGTTAAACGCTCTCTCTCTCGTTTCACTGTCATTTAATTACGGCGGCGCTAATTACCCAGTGTCTGCGGTGACTGCGGGCGGCTCCAACGGAATCTGCTCTCATTGAGACTCCAGCGCCCCGAGGGTCCTGGGGGTAGACTCGGGCTAACGACCACGCCGGCATCATCGCTTACCGTAATGAGCCCCATCGAAGATAAACACAATGAGCACCCCGCTCCAAACTCCTCAGCCTCGGCAGTCGAGTTTCACTCGCGAGAGGAGCAACGAGTTATTTGTTGTTTACGGCTGAGCGTGTTTCGCACTGTGTACGTCTTTGCCTTGAGAGTGGTGCGACAGAGCCTGAGAACAATAACAAAAACAACAGAGTACATAAACAGCACAAGTTTTTTTTTTCTTGGACTTTCAAAACATTTTAGAGGTCAGAGAGAGAATGGAGTCAGAAATAAATTCCGAAGGAAGGGGTCTTTAACAGCTCAGTTGAAATAAAAGCTGACGGGCTGTCGCAAGAACACGCTTTTGTTTTTAACAATGCAGGCATTCGAGCTTTGTTCTCCCTTCTTCTGATAAGTGACAGTTACAAATGGCCCAGCTCCTCGACCATGTTTGCAGAAACTTCAGCCTAGGATCCGAGACTGATTATTAAAAGTCTTTTTTCAGCAGGGCAGATGAGGACAGACCAGCAACTTACATGTGGATCTCGCAGAGGGCTTGTAAATGCCTAAATGTGTTGAGCAGTAAGATAGTGAGGGACTGCCTAAAAGCCTTCCATAGTTTTCAGTGGTGGTAATTTTGTGGCAAGCTGCTCAAATTACCTCACAGTACTTTTCAGGGTTGGTGCATAAGGAACCAGCCATGTCCCCCAACTCAATATCACTCCAATTCTTCTAGTGTCAAAACAATATCTTCTGCCCACTAAGTCTGCATTGTGCCTCTTAGTCTTGGAAAGTGGAAATAACTAAGGTAGAAATCCCTTGCTTCTCTCCAGGTGCTCGCTTAGTTATTTCCATAAGAAACAAATTAAACTAACTAACACAGGAAAAACTTTCATGCAGACAACTGGTTGCTCTATCAATAAGGAGTATATCCAAAAGTATACTCTTGGAAAAAGGGAAACAGGTGTATTCCGTGATAAAGGGCAATCCAGGCACTCCAATCAGGGTAAGGATGAAGAGGGGTGCATTTAAAACCTTTTGTTATAATGGCAACATTTAAAAGCCATTGAATGTTAAGCCCTGACAAAGACCAGGTTGTTTGGTCAAAACATACAGTATTAGCTTTTTAATTTATGTAGCCATTATAATAAAAGCTTTTTAAGCCCATCCTTCCTCCTCCTCACCCTGCCTGGAGTACCTGGATTGCTCTTTATCATAGAATAAAACTATGCATGAATTTTCTGTTGGAGCAGAAATATTTGTAGGTATACTACTCACAATCCAATCATATCATTAATCTCCAATAACATACACAGCACAAAGAGAACATCTCTGTTGAAACCCCCCTGAAGGCCTTGCTCTGAGCACCAAGCACTGATTTCATGAGCCATCATTTGTTTCTCCCTCTCTCCAAAAGGAAGGGGAAGTTCCTGCATCACTATGAAAACTACGGAGCCACGGCCAAGGACATTGCTGACTGGTTAAAGAAGTGAGTAAAGGCGGCTCTCTAGCATCCTCCCCCCTCTCTCCTTCTCTCTCTTTTTCTCTCTCTTTTTCTCTCTCTCCTTCTCTCTCTCTCATAAACGCAACACTCCACGACTCTTATACGACTGTCCTCACCTTCTCTTCCTCTTCCCCTCCCAGACAAAGCCACTTTATATCTCTCCTCTTAGCCAGAAGAGCTAGTTGTTGTTTATGTCTATGGTAAATGGCTTTCACAATAACAGTGTGCTTCAGTGACCCACAGGTCACATACTAGGCATCTCTGACTGTATACATTGGGAGGCATTCTCCTTTTGTCAGGGAGGGCCACAGCCAACTCTAAAAGCTTCTCCCTGTGTGTAAAACCAACTGTAAAGCGCGAGAGGGATTCTTTCCTTTTGAGCTGTGATCATCACTGAGGCTGTCTGCATGTTTTATGGCAAGCACCACTTAAGTGCAGATTTCACATAAAAATGCCTTTTGGTTTTAAAAAACTGTGGAGGGGTTGAGAAATTCCAAAGGGTGTATAATTGTAGCAGCTGCTGCCTCTGATTTCTAGTTAGTTTGAGTGTGTGCGGATGCGGGAAGGGAAGTGTCTTCTGAGGCCTGATGGCAGGCAGGTCTGAAGAATACCCTGAGAGCACAGCTGTTTCATTTAGTGTTCCTTCTCCACACACACACACACACACACAGACATACACACACACAGAGACACACACACACACACACACACACACACACACACACACACAGACATACACACACACACACAGACATACACACACACACACACAGACACACACACACACACACAGACATAGACACACACACACACACACAGACATATACACACACACACAGACATACAGACACACACACACACACACACACACACACACACACACACACACACACACACACACACACACACAGACACACACACAGACACAGACACACAGACACACACACACAGACACAGACACACACACAGACACAGACACACACACACACACACACAGAGACACACACACACACACAGAGACACACACACACAGACACACACACACACACAGACACACACACACACACAGACACACACACACACACAGACATACACACACACAGACACACACACAGACACACACACAGACACACAGACCTTTGGCAGGGGTGCACCAGTAAGTGGGGTACACCTGGTTTGTGAGGCTGACGAGGAGCCTTGGGAGTGGAGTGCATTAGACATCCCCAGCCAGCTGCAGCCTCTCGGCTCCTGAAGCCCTCGACCCTCAGAGGCTCACTGAGGTCCCCCAGATGGAACAGCACCGCTGCCTGCCCACCTGTGGTCTCCCTGAGTAAGAAAGAACGAGTGGGGGGGTGAAAAGGAAATGAAAAAATGAGTGGATTTTGGAGGATGCCAGGAAGACATAGTGCTGCAGTGCGAAATCCATTGAGTTAGTCTGAACAAATTTGGATAGATGGGATTATGGTCGATGCACGGAATGTCAACACTTGTTGTCAACACTTTTCCTGGGCGAGTGGGTTTGAGTTTGGCTCTCGGCCGTCATCTTTGTACTATCGGTGGTGGTGTCCGATCCCAAGAGAACACAGTTCAGAGGAGCCGGGCCTTTAGCTGTCTAGGGCCTTGTCCTTGGATTTGTCCAGGGGTAGAGTGAATGATGGAGCGTGGTCGGATCAGTCAGATGTTCCAGCTGCTTAGCAATATGCGCCTGTTATGTCAAACTCAGTGTAGCACCAAAGCACCTTTCTCTGTCCTTTACCTCTGTATCTGCTTCTCATAATACAAGAAACACCCAATGTCTGTTATCCAAAAATTTGTTGTTTTTTTTTTCCTCCCCACTCTTTCGGTTTCTGCTGCATGTAGTCCTCAGCCTCCCCAGCCTAAGAGTCCAGAGGTGCCTTGGTCAGAGTCGGACTCGGCCGTCTTTCATCTGACCGACGACACCTTCGACACCTTCCTGGAGGAGCACCCCTCGGCCCTGATCATGTTCTACGCCCCATGTGAGTACGCCCCGTAGAACCTGCTGACGGAAACCGATCTCGCCCAGTTCTGGGGGTATTCTAGATTCGTTATCAGGGAACATCATTACGGGAGGGTTTGTCTGAAGTGGGGCAAGAGGAATGAGGAGTCCACTGCATGAGCAAAACTGTTCTGAGCTGACCACTAAGTGCCTGTTCAAAATCAACTCTCCCCCGTTTGAGCTGAGATCTCAACCTTTGCCAATTATCAGTCAGAGCTGTATCAGTATGTGTGCCATGGTCCATCATCATTTCAGTAGATGAGAAGTCATCTCTGCAAAGGATAATTATTATGATACAGTAGATGATGATGATTATGAAGTCAGCAGAGCCGCCGACTAAATCCATTCCCATTACGCTCCTCAATTATGTTGGAGGCCCATGCTTTTCTATGAGGGTTTTTTTCATTGTGGAAACCTATTATGGAGACGTGCATAAACCATTGACTTTTCTCATAACTAAAAAAAACATTTCCTACTATTCAGCACAAACTGGCTATTTGTTGCACATCACTGTCAACATGTGAACGTATACATCAGATATAATTGCTAGGCATGAATATATTTATAATATTTGCAATGAATTACATCAGTGCATCATTCTCAGAAACATTAAAAAGTGAGATACAGAGTTGTGTCTATAGAAGTAGAAGAAGAGCTATGGTGTGTAAACATACAGGCATTTCCCATCCTGAACCTGCCTGAAATGGGTTGATAACATTTGTGAACTAACAGTGCTAGAGAAGCATTAAGCTTGAGAAACATGATGACACAGTTTGGAATCACTGAGAGACTTTTTTTTTTTTTGAAAATTAAGATACTAGTTAATTGATCAGAAATAGGTCATATTTAAGCAATTATTAAAGCTTGTTCTAAGCAGGACAGAAGGAGAGAGATGGGAGTTACTTGTGCACAACTGTGCTGGAAGAGAAGATTATTTCTCTCTACTTAGAGAATCAAATGCTCAGGGGCCATGTGGTAGCTTTATGAAACAGCAGCTGCAAAACACCAATCTCTTCTCCAGGGAAGTCACACAAGAATGCTGGCCCTCTGAGAGAGAAAGAACATCTGAGACAGTGCAATAAAAGGAATGGATCCAATTGGCCAATAGAGCCGAGTATGACAGAAAGTGCCCATCATGCCAATCCAATTCGAGAGGCGTTTCAGGAAGCATTAGAAGTTCTCTGGATCACCTAAACAATTTTAACAGCTAGAACGATGTTTCCAAAATGTTTACACAGCTTTAAGGACGAGCACTGAATTCTAATTTCTAGATGAAATGTTCACTTCTGAACTCCTCAATGTCTTGACTATTTTCTATTACTTTCGCAATGTGATTGAAAGACGAATGATGGAAAATGTCTTAAAGCAGTCTCTTGTGACTGATTCCAAACTTTCCAGTGGTAGCCTTAGCCACTGACTTACTCCAGGTTGTCGGGTGATCTCCATGGATCTGTATGAAACAGAAGGCAGCTGTCTGCTGTCTCGCTGCCTTCAGCTCTCTACCGAGTCACTTGCCGTAGCAGGCATCAAGGTAACGGCTACAAACTTTGTTTCGGACAGCCTAGCAAGATAGCAACACAGAACGCCGTTGTCAGGATACCAGAAAGAAGAATAACGTAACGTTCGACTGCAGAAATAGTTACTCACAATTAAATCGAATTTTGGACGTTGAAGGCAGCATGAAGGATACATCAACGCTGCCTTCAAAATTCGTCAAAACGAAGGTATCTTAGAAGGCAGCATTTTTTCCCGTTTCGTACAGACCCCATGTTTTGGATGGTCAGTTAGGGATTTCATCACTTTGTCTAGACCCATCCACAATGGAGGTTAAACTTAACTGTTTACAAGCACATTTGTTTCTCCTTCATCAAACTGACATTTTCATCTGCTGTCATCTGTTCTGTTAGGTATTAGCATCTGGCAGATTTGGAAAGAATAGATTTTTATTATGAAAACAAACCATTAAGATGCCTCCATATTTCTGTATTGACAGTCAAACCAGACATGTTGATTTCAGCTGGTCTGGTTCTTGACAAACTTCTGTCCAACATGGGGTTGTCTAAGGATAAAAAAGGGAATGAGGCTGATATGGCCTCTATAGCTATTCATAGATGAAAGATACAGAAATTGAAGGAACTGAAATGAAGGGCTCAGAGCATTTTAATAGATGTTGCTGTCTGTCACAGTTTTGAATAGCATCACTTAAAGAAAGCATTTATTTTGTTTTTAATGAAAAACTTAATGAAAAAATTCAACAGCAGCCCTTAATTTTCTCAGAGGGCATGGATGGATGTCATCTATCTCTGGCAGCTTATTATTCCATTTAGAAATTTGACACATGAGGACACACACAGACACACACACACACACACACACACACACACACACACACAAATGACACATGTAATTTAAGGACACTGTCCTTGTCTATGCCAGCCTACACACCCACCTAGGCACACACACTCTCACACTCTTTCTGACACATCTCTTGGGTTTAGTTGCACTACTCTGTCTGACACTTTCTAAGACTACAAGTACTAAGCATTTCCAACACATCTCCTCAGCTCTTGGTCCCTTGGGGTCCAGTACCGTCCAGTAATCATCATCGATCCATAAAGTGTTGAACTCTATTTGGGGGAAAATCCCAGGGAAATGACCACAAGAATCCATCCGAGATAATAAGAACAGGCTTTATGAAGAGAGAGCCTCTCCACTCCACATTGTGTAATCAAATACGTGTAATGTTTCATGAGCACATTTGGTCGTGTGCAGCCATGACTCTTACTGCTGGCCTCCCTGCCAATGCGAGTTTGAGGGGGAAAAGAGGTGTAAGAGGAGGGTGGGGTAGAGAAGGGAACTCCCCTGGTCCTGTTTTTCGCTATGCCCCGATGTACGCACATGTGCCGTTAGTTCACTCACGGAAGAGACATGCTTTCATCCGTGTCTGAGAGAGGGTGAGTCACTCCTGATGCTCTGAGGGATTATTACGGTAAGTACGGACATTTTAGGATAATGAAATTGCTGTAAGAGCTGTGGGTGTGTTGGGTCTTATTTGAATTTATCGATGTGCGTCTTATTATTGCTAGAGAGTTGACGGGCTGGTGTAAATCTCACCATGTTGTTTTGGCGTGAAGTGGACGGTTATGACATTGAATGACTGAAAAGTCCTTTTAATGACCTGTGAGCGGGTGTGTGTGTGTGTGTCTGTGTGTCTGTGTGTGTGTGTGTGTGAGCAAGAATATGTGTGTGTGTGTGTGTCTGTGTGTGTGTGTGAGCAAGAGTATGTGTGTGTGTGTCCACTTATATAACCCCATGCATTTGTTTGATTTTTGCTGCTCAGGGTGTGGCCACTGTAAGAAGATGAAGCCGGAGTATGATGAGGCCGCCGAATTCCTCAATAAAGACCCAGACGTGAGTGGCCTCCCCTTTCAGCTCTTCGCCGACGTGCATGTATGAGCACCACTCCTCTTTCAGACTGTAAAATCAGCACTGACCTACAAAAAAAAGCTTCAGAGCCGCTCTGCTTCGTAAGCATGTTTTAAAATGTCTAAAATGATGTCATTATCTGCAAAATGTTGCAGAAACAGTCCCAAGCATTTACATTTCTAGTTTCAGCCTACCCGGGATACGATGATGACTTGTGCCGTCCCAAAAAACCTGGATTACTTCAGGAGGTCACATTCTCTTTACGAGAGCACTTGATTATGTCATAACTCATGCTCCCGTGAATGCCTCAGCTTTTCTTTAGCAGTAATGAAATCAAATGTATTTTGCACACCGGAGAATTACAGTGTGCCCTTGTGCAGGCTCTTATTGATTTTATAATCCCTTTGCTCTCCACTCATCCCTATCAAGGGGTGCCAATCTCTGTGGAGGTGACTGGGACCCCCACCAGTCACTTCAGAAAGAAAGAGAGAGAGGAGAGAGAAAGGGACAGGGAGAGAGAGAGAAAGGGAGAGAGAGAGAGAAAGAGTGCTCAAAGGCTGTAAAGCCTGCAGTTAAGCTATAACCGAGGCAGCAAGAGGACGACCTTTGCAGCAGGCCCCCCTTGTCATGTTGCGTGTCCTGTTTCTGATTAGCTCTGGGCGTGGCGGCAGCTTTAGGTAATACTCCAGTGGCAGCGTTTTGTAGCGGCTGCCAGGGCCCTCGTCACCGCAGTAGTGGTTAGCTCATCCCCAGAGCTCTCGCTCTCCCCCTCGGCACCCAGCCTGCTTCTGGCCTACCACTCACACTCCAGAGGAGGGAGGATGGATGGCTGTGTGCCTGTGTGTGGGAGCGGCGCTTTTGGTTCAGGGGGGGGGGGGGGGGGGGGGGGGTGATACGCAAGTTTTCGTGTTAATCAGTGCAGCCAGGTCTTCATGTCCCTGCAGACTGATGTCATTTGTTTTCGTTCCTCCGAATCCACTCCTCTGCGTGTGTGCCGAGACACGCTGGAATGAAAGCGCAATGCATTGTCGTAGTAAACTGTGTCCAATTCACAGTTTCTTGTTTGTTTTGAGGGAGATTGGATTTTTTTTTTAACAAAGACACACGTAAATATTGTTACTGAGTGCTTGTTTGTAGCTCAGCATGAATGAAAAACTCTTTTGAGCACAAAGTTATCATTCTGACTAAAAACCACTTTTCCTGTACCAGGCATTGCTGCACACACATAATGAGTCAGGCGTGAGATGACGGAAATCTTACCTCCAGCTGAGACTATTAAAAATCCAGTGTTCAGCACTTTGAAGCGCTCTAGTTTTTGCTTCTACCTTTAATTGAGTGTGGGTTCATTATCTGCCTCCTGCAGACAGCTGTCAGAGAGAGAGTGAGCCACAGGCCTTTAAATATTACACACCTCATCTGCGCCAGCTACCTCTGGCCGCCTTGGCCTGAGCCCAGCCATTCTCACTGACGCGGCAGTTCATTTCTTTACGCTAATTAGCATGCAATCATGAATAACAAGCTCAGAGACAACACACTAACTATTAATAGGCTGTGTAATTGAACCTGGGGGCTATTTTGGACATACAGAAATGCTACAGTTGAAACTTTTGGAATAAGGTTTCTTTTTGATAGTAATATGAATCTGTTCACTGTTAGAAGTTGCCTTACAAGGTCATAGTAGTTTTACTCGAGAGCCTTGTAATTCTCTTTTCTTTCCAACAAGATTTGTTTTTCTTTACAAGAGGGCAAAAGTCATGGATCACAATCAAGTAATCTAAAATTAAGTATCTCCAAATTTGGAGTCTACTGTCAAGTGCAGCAGTTAGGAGCGTTGAGCTAACCGCAAGACTCAAGCCTTTTCATCAGGTCATTGAAGTGATTTTCTTTCCTTGTCTGTCATTACATAGGATTCTATGGTATGTCTGTTATGTAATGGATCTGAGGAACCTTCTGTAATCCTGTTTTTTGTTAGGCTCATTAACCCTTAGAACCCGATTGACGCAAAGTGCGTCAAAAAACACACCCTCTCTTCCTTGTTACATTGCTCCGCGACTGTTCATCGCAACGAGATAAAACCTTTATTGCATGACAGAGAAGAAGTGGGGCTTTCCAAAGAGACTACGCACTTGTCTGTACGATCAAGTATGAAAATAAAAAAAAATCATGAAATTAAATCAAATTGCATCATATTTACAGTCTATACTTCTCTGCGTTCACCTGCGCACCCATTACTCTCGTTTGAATTACTCGCGAACCCGTGATCACATAGATATGGCAAGCATATCAGATGAAAGAGGAGAAACAGGGCTATCCATTGGTACCATGGATATCGATCTTCCTGGCTTATAAAAACAGACGAAGTGACTGCAAAATATTAACGTCATGTACACAAACCAACGCTGCACACCCATTACTCTCGGAGTAATTACTCGCGGACCCGTGATCGGATATATATGCCACATATGTTAGATGAAAGAGGAGACACAGAGCTATC
Source organism: Alosa sapidissima (assembly GCF_018492685.1). Classification (NCBI taxonomy): domain Eukaryota; kingdom Metazoa; phylum Chordata; class Actinopteri; order Clupeiformes; family Clupeidae; genus Alosa; species Alosa sapidissima. The sequence goes on from NC_055958.1 coordinate 16,056,651, forward strand.
ATTTGATACCAAATACATCTTTCTGGGTTATAAAACAGACAAAGTGACAGCAAAATAATAACTTCATATAGCTGGACTTACCCCACGTTTTTGTCTGTTTTTGTGGCAAAGCATGTTTATAATCCAACGCTATCGTGTGTTTCTCTATGGCAAAACATGTTCATAATCCGGTTTTGAGATCCTAGCAAATTCCTGCATGGCATCCAATTCAAGGCTCACATTGCATCCCAATTTGTTCAACAAAGAAACACCTTTTTTGCCTTTACTTTGTTCATGGCAATGCAGTAAAAAGTTGAGAATCATCATGTGTGCATACACCATAGTCACACATGCTAACAGGCAAACTTGGGTCAAGTCAGGTCAGATCAGTTCGTGTCACAGATATGGAGTGCAGAATGGTCATTTTTCATCGCTAAATAAAAAATGGCATTTATTTCTGTAAATCACACACCACATATTTCTGTAAATTGCTCAGCCCCAGAGTATCCCTCCAACATGGCAATTATATTGCCCATTTCAGGACAGTCTGCCCTACACACACATGAAATGCATGTAGAGCTATGAGCTTGCTGTGGTGAGATACAGGTCAAAATATAAGAATTTTTATAATATGATTTTTATATTTTAATTCTTTAAAAATCAAAATAAAATCAATGCTAGTACTAATACATGAATACAGATCTGGATAGCCTAGACTCTGCTGAAAAAAACAATATATAATATGTGTGTGTGGCACTTACAATGACCAGAATAAATCCTTATGAATAAAGGTAGTGAAAATGCCCTAAAAACAGCTTAGGGTTCTAAGGGTTAATGTGTTCTTCTGCTCCCATAGAAAAGTCTTCATGTGTTTATTCATGTGTAAAATGCAAGTTCAGAGCTCAGTGGATGCTGCTGTCTCCTGCTCAGTGTGGTTTCAGTTGTTTGTTTCTTACTTTGTTTGTTTGTTTATTTGTTGTCTCAGAGCCCCGGTGTGCTGGCTGCCCTGGACACCACAATCCACAAGTCGGTGGGCGAGCGCTTCAAGATCTCCGGCTTCCCCACGGTCAAGTACTTTGAGAAAGGAGAGGACAAGTACACCCTGCCCCAGCTCCGCACCAAGGACAAGATCATCGAGTGGCTGCAGAAGTGAGATGGCTCTTGACATTTGTTTGTCTCTCTTTTTTTCTTTCTCTCACTCTCTCTGTACCATGCCCATCCCCCCCCCCCCCCCCCCCCCCTCTCTCTCTCTCTCTCTCTCTCTCACCGTCATTTTCTTTCTCTCTTTCTCACGCACTCTTCACTCATATCACTTAAACACATCGACCATGTTTAGTGTTTTCAAGCCCCATGTCACGGCCGATGACATATGACTTATGGACTCTGGATATCTGGAAGACTTTTACAGCACAGGAAATGTTGACTCATTTCTTGGCATGTTTTAGAAAATCACTTCAAGATTTCTCTCTCTCTCTCTCTCGTTCCTGCTTTCTGTCCACGCCACTGCGATCGAAGTGAACAGCATGTAGCGAGCATCGTGAGGCAAGCACGCCTCATCTGGGATTTTATGATCCAGTCGTCAAAATATGACGAGGATTATTCCAGATTACAGTTATTAACACCCAGATGAGGAGAAACTGAGTTGATGCAGAGTTCATGTTTGTGAGAATTGCTTTTACCCACGTTGCGCTCATTAGTATCAGATGAGGGATAAATGCTTACTGCATCACGCTTTCTATTTTCGCAGCTACGACCTCTTTCAAGTGGCCCAGATAAATAGTGTCTGACCTCCGTGCCCTTGGCAATCCATCTAGGCGACGTGTCTCGGGTGGGGATGGGGAGCCGGAGCAGAGGTCGCTGGCAGGTGAAGCGCGTCGTCTTCTCCGTGGTGTCCTTCGTCATGAGGATGCGATATGATGCCGCGACGGCGCTCTATAAATAGCCGGCCATGACGACGAGGCTGTAACCTGGCGGAGTTTGTTTGTTTTCAGGGTCAGGTGTGCATGTCTGAAGAGGTTTTTGGAGTTATTTGAAGAGGCCACTCATGGTTTCACCTGGATTTAGCAGAGACTCGCTCTCACGTCTCAAGTCATCCAGCTAGAGGTCGTGTGCATCTGAGCTACTGTCAAGAGTTGTTAGTCGTGAAGACCATACAAAAGCCTCTCAGAAAAATGGTTCTTACACTTGACTGCTCTGCTGATCCTTAGAGACTAGGGGCCATACTTACGAAGGGTGCTCAGTCTGCGATTTTCTAATCTATGTCTAAACCTTTAAGGCTTTTTAAACTTTTTAAACTTTTTTAAACTTTTAAGCGACCAGCTAAACAACAAATTAGGAATGGTCTTCTTCTGTTTAGCTGGCCAGCCAGTGCAATCATCATGGTCCATGAATGAGTGGTGTTTACTCTGGATAGATGCAGGTGATGATCAGGCGACAACTTAAAAAAAAAGTTTTTTTAAGTTGAAAAACTATTTGCAAAGGCTAATTATTTGAGAGCTGTTTACGTTACATTAGTCACTTGCGATTAAATACAATGGAAAAACTTAAACACCCCTGGGGGCTTGTTTTAAGAGTGTCTAATGCAGTTTATGCAAGTTTACGTGAGCATGTTCAGGAATAGTCTATATGCCAATAGAAGCAATCCTCTCAAAAAAATCAATAGCAAATTTCAACTGGGGTTTCATTGGTCATGATCTGATCATCTAGTCTGATTAACATGTTAGATAGACCCTCAAAGTAGAGACCCTCTGTAAATATGCTTCTATATCTTTAAAAATTAGAACCATAACAGGGAGATTTTCCTTGTGGATATTTAAGGGTTCACATCCATTTGCAATGCAAAGTATCCGTACAGTGGTCAAAGTAATAGATAGGTTGTATAGATGTGCATTACAGTTTGGAGAAGATGCCATGTGCGACAGTAAGCCTACAGGATCTATATGGTTTTCTGAGATGTGACCCTTCTCTGGCATGTCTGAAATTTCATTTTGAACATGCTTAACCAAGCACAACTTCAATTGACCTCTGGCAGCCAGGCTCTGTGGTCTGATTGACCACCCAGCAGAGGGAGGTAAACCTCCGTTTGCTTACAGTGGCAGGGTTGGGGAAAGGGGGCAAAGCAAGCCAATCTCCAGGTGCGTCCATTCTTGTCCATTTGCAGGCCCCACTTTACCCTGCCACAGGGTCATATAAACGTGTGTGTGTGTGTGTGTGTGTGTCCAGTGCTTCCTCTCAGGCAGACATGATACATGGGTGTACAGTCGAGTGAACCACTTCTATTTTGGCCTGTGGGGTTGAAGGCTCAATCTTTCTGTTGTTCTCCATTCTTACAAACTTGCTTTTATAAACCACTATGTGTCAGTCTAGTGGTTTCTCCCAGCAGACAAGATGTACGAATGTACAATAGAGTGGCCCATTGTTATTTCAGCCTGTATTGTTGTTCTCTATAATCGGTCATTCTGGTGGATATTCTCCTGTCTTACCTCTTGTCTCCATCTAGTCCCCAGGCCCCTCCACCTCCGGAGCAGTCTTGGGAGGACAGGCCGTCCAGCGTCAGCCACCTGGGAGCCGAGGACTTCAGGGAGGCGCTGAAGAAGAAGAAGCACGCCCTGGTCATGTTCTATGCCCCTTGTGAGTCCTGCTAGAAAATACAGTTCTGTCAGTCTTGGGTTTTTTTTTTTTTTCGTGGTGAATCGTCAGTGGTAGTCTGCCCAATCTTATCCATGGGCTGGAGGACTGCAGAAGGGTTTTGGGGGGGGGGGGGGGTATTGTATATCTCACTTATCTCACACAGCACTGTTGGAAGGTATTACTAACATGAAAACGGGGAGTAAGTCTAAAAGGGACACAAACCAACCAGTCCCTCCTCATCCCAGCAACCCAGCAACGTTTCTTCCAGTCGATTGATACTTGATGTGAGGGTGTGTGCGCGCCACAGCAGAGAATTCCCGCAGTCTGTGTTTGATGGTAACGTCAAAGCCCCAGCAGTGCGCGGCGTGGTGCAGAGCAGTGCAGTGCAGTCAGCATGCGTCTCCTCCAAAAGCACACCTCCAGACAAAACTCCAGGCAGGATGGCGAAGGAAATGATAATAAATAAAGAAATCGAGTCAGATCTTATTGTTTTCATTCCTGGTCTCAAAGTCATCTTGCGCTCCGTGTAACATTTCCGTATTTGGGGGATTTCTGAGATCGAGCCAGTGTCACGCTAATACCCTAATGCCATTAGACAATATGCTAATCGTGACTGAATAGGAAGTCTCTGTTGGCTCCATGCATCCCACCCTCTGTGCCGCGCAGCATGTTTCCTTTTATCTTTATGTGTGGAACGCACTAATTGGTCTGTTGTTTCTGCCATTGTAGCTTTGTTTTAAATGCTCATTCGGGCCTTTTAGTGCAATCACACAAAATGGTGATGATTGCTCTTTTTTTTTCTGTTTACACCTGTTGGAGCCCCATTATTAGCGCACCTGCCCCCTGCTTCGTCATGGCAACAGACGAGAGGCTCACTCGTGATGGTGAGCTAATAGCATAAAGCAGGTCAGGCTTTTTTAGAAAATGGAGTGTAATACGACTGCATGGAGGGCATAATGACTACTGTGCCATCTGCGGCGTTGAGTGGCCGAGTCTCGGCTTGTGATTGGTGTGTCGGGCGTATCGGCGACCTGCTCCCAACAGTCTCTGTCTCTCTGTATAGTGTAGAGGCTATTACACCTTTTACATGATGCGATAACAGGCAACTGCTGCTCGGCCGGTGGCATTATTTAAAGCACTGGCTTGCATTCCCTGGTTTTAGCTGCTGTGGCGGTCAACAAAGCCAATCAATTGGACTGAGGAATCATGGATCTCATGATCACAGGAACAGACCTATAGTGTGTTTGTGTGTGTGTGCGCTCATGTGTGTCATGACCATACACAACCTTTTGGCTCCTTCATGTTTTCGTTAAGTGCTTTGTGTCCTGGTTGTTTCCTCGAGTCTTGTGGTCATTAAATCTACCAGCAGCTCTGCAATAACAGAGAGCAGGGTGGACTGGGCTGTAGGGTCATCACAGCTGCTGTTCTTATTCCTCACATTTGCTCATGTTAGCTGCAGACCGTGTGTAGGAGATAAATGTATAGCTTACAGCTTTAGATATGGATATTTTACTGAAGTGCCAATCCCCTGACTCATTGTCCATTCCTATGCTAAAGGCTGAGATTGTGTGTACTTTCAATTCCACCAATCAAATCTCAAGAAGTCATCCTCACAGATATGTATGAGTCATGTGGTCATATGATGAGCCTTCCTCAGTAATATAGCACATCTGTCAGATTAATGAGGCTTGTGACATGATCTGAAACATTAGCAAGCCATCGGTTGAGGTGTGTGTGTGTGTGTGTGTGTGTGTGTGTGTGTGTGTGTGTGTGTGTGTGTGTGTGTGTGTGTGTGTGTGTGTGTGTGTGTGTGTGTGTGTGTGTGTGTGTGTGTGTGAGCAGCCCACCTGAGCAGTAGGCTCAGTGTGCAGATGACGGATACAGATGGCCTGAGGAAAGCACCCGGGAGGTTTCTTATCTATGAGCGCAATAAAGGGATTTATTACTCACAGTAAAGCTGAAGAGAGCCACCACTAATGGGGGAAAATTCCAATAAGGACAGACCAGGGTGGCCATGTGTGTGTGTGTTTACCTGTGTACTCTGTCTGTCTGTCTGTCTCTGTCTGTCTGTCTGTCTGTCTGTCTGTGTGTCTGTCTGTGTGTGTGTGTGTTCATCTGTGTGTGTTCCTATAGGATCCTACATGTAGATGTTATCAGACTTCTCAGTGTTATCACTCTCCTGTAGCTTTGATGATACTCTGCTTTCACTGTGTAATTAACCTGGACGGATGTCGATCTGTGCAGCCGCAGAGCAGCGGGCCGCACTTCTGTCGTGTGTGGTTTGTTTAAGGACATTTGGTGAGGGAGAGAAAAGGAACTGACTGGCCTCTGCTTTGGTTTCCCCCAGGGTGCCCGCACTGCAAGAACGCTGTCCCCCACTTCTCCACGGCCGCCGATCTCTTCAAAGAGGACCGCAAGGTGAGACTCAAGCCTGTTAAGGGGAGCCCTCTGTCGTGAATCAAAGGGCCTGTGTGTGTGTGTGTGTGTGTGTGTGTGTGTGTGTGTGCGTGTCCGTGCGTGCGTGTGTGTGTGTGTCCGTGCGTGCGTGTGTGTGTGTGTGCGTGTGTGTGTCCGTGCGTGTCCGTGTGTGTGTGTGTGTGTGTGTGTGTGTGTGTGTGTGTGTGTGTGTGCCCGTGTGTGTGTATGTGTGTCTGTGTGTGTGCGCACCTTCACACACCCCACTGAGCTGCAAACAGCCCTTGTGCCTCAGCTCCCGTTCCTGCCAGACTCCCTCCCTTCATCTTCACCTCTCCCTCCATTCCCATCATCCATCATCATCATCGTCATCTTCAGCATCACGTTCGGTGTCTCTGTCTCCGGGGAGGTGGAATAGGTATAATGGTATTTTATGTGTTCCAGTCCACATCTTGTGAAATTTCACTCCCTTTTCCTCCCCCATACCCCCCCCTCCTGGCCTCAAATAACTTCTGGAAACTTCCATCCCTCTGCTGCAGAGACCTGGAGTTCATGTCTCTCCAGACATTTATTATTGGCCTGGGTTTAGCTGCGATGTTGGATTGTTTTTGCAAATGGCTGAAATGCATCATGCATAGCGTCACTCGGCTTTAATCTTCCAGTGCCTCTTAAGTCCTGGCCTCACGCATTATCATTATTCAAGCCCCTAGAATGTTGAAATCCACTTTAGCCAAAGGCACAGTTGAGAGGCGAAGCAGGCTTCATCCCCACCCCACCCCCATCACATGTACTTGTTTGTTCAGACAACGCCCTTTATCCCAACGAGGTCTTTCTCTCTCTCTCTCTCGCTCTCTCTCGCTCTCTCTCTCTCTCCATCTCTCCATCCTGCTTTTCTGAGTGATTTAATGAAAAGCAGAATGTGTTGTTTTGAGTGGGACACTCGTTGGCCCGCTCTCCTCACGTCACATTGAGCTGAGTGGTGTTGGAAGGACCACTGCCGTGCGGAGAAAGCTCCATCTGCTGGCGCTGGGGTGGAGTGGTGCGGAGCACAGCTGAGTAGGGCAGAGACCGGACCAGGTTAGATTAGATTAGATTACATTAGATTGTGCTTACATTGGATCGGACAGTGTTGGACTGGGAACACTTCTCTCAGCCCTCATCTTATGCACACCACTCTCCAGTTTGGCCAGTCTCTGGACTGACCTCTCTGATGGACGTTTGGCTGCCACTGCGCCAGCATCTAAGCATTTCTATCTATCTGTCTACACTTATATCAATCAGTTCATTTCTCTCTCTCTCTCTATCTCGCTCTCCCAGTGGTGGCTCCCTTTCGTTCTCTTTGTGTTCTCCATCTCACGTCCTCTGCTGCCAGGGCTTGGAACATCATCCACACTCTTTATCTTCATTTGTCGCTGTCCTGAGCCAGCATAACTGTGCCATGCTTGTTTTTGCTCTGGCAGTGTAGCTGGGTCTGTAGGAGAGTGATGGGCATCTCACCCTGTTCGCTCTTTCTCTCTCTCTCTATCTCTCTCTCCCTCTCCCTCTCTCTGGGCAAGCCAGGGCCCCCAGTGATGAACTGTGGTTCTCTCCAGTTGAGAGTTCTTGTTTACCAAAGGCAAACATAACACAACGAGAAAAACAAGCTTTGAAGATGCCCAATTAGTATAGCGTTTTTTTCCGCATGCGATAGGGATAAAAAATAAGTTGGTTGCTAAAGTATAAAGTGAAGTCAATGAGTTGTTTTTCTTCCACCGATTGAGCTGAATATCCACAAGTACAAAGGAAAGGCCGTCTGGAATAGCTTTAATTTCCTCAGCAATCCTGTCTTGTAATGAGAACCCTAGTGTAATTGCCTGCATATTTTGCCAGCGTAATTACCTGTGCTTGTGACAAAGCACTCTCCTTGTTAAAGGTGTAAATTAGTACTTCTGATACTTGATAACCCTTCTATTTGTTCCCATGTTACACCCTACGGTAATGTCTTAACACAAGTGTCCTTCCAGAGAGCCATCTTCTCCAGCAGCCGCAGGGCTTTCACTCTTAAATGTTGGGACGTTTGGGCAACAGGGCAGGCTCGATCAATTTGATGTTAGGAGGACTTCCACCATTTCAAGTACGATCAATAGCCCCAGTAGCCACAGTGTTTGAGGAAGGAGGAAAAAAGTGGTGTGCTTTCAGGTCATTTTCCTCATGTCAATGTGGCACTGTTCAGATTGATCGGCTCACCGTGAGCTTTTATGGATCCTCTGCCTTCGTGGGTGGGCTTATCAGTGGCTTCGAAGAAAACGTCCAGAGGAGAAAACGTCCAGTGCCTGAACAGCAGATACATCTCCTGCGGCCGAACTCCTCAGGCCTAATGTTAGAGTCTCCATGGGGCATTGATTCACGCATGTTGCATAAGGTGGCTCATAATCGAATGCTGTTCTCATTTAGCAAATAGCGGTCGCATGCCCCTTTCTAATCTTTTTGTTGCATTTAACTCTTTAGTCTGGTGCTAAAGTACAGCAAGAGGAGTCATTGAATACAAACAAACAGTACAAATGAATACCCTTGGGGCACAATTATTGTTTACTTGGAGGGAGCAAGTTGTTTAGCTGGCATTGGAGTGAGTTTCCCAATGCCTTAAGCTCTACAATTGTTCCTATGTTTAGATTAGGTTATAGTAATGCCCCAATCATAAAGATTTTTAATCCAACAAATGACCAGCATTGTGACTCCACTAGAGAGAATGACAAAAATTGGTTTGACCTCATAGAATCTTTGCACTAAAGGAATAAATTAGCCTTCTAATGGCTTGCTTTTACAGTAGCCGTCTCAGCATCCATCCTTGCCTGATGGATATCTACTCTTGCACGGTTGACGAAGGCATTATAGATCAAGTGAGATGGTGACCTTGCAACAGGCTGCATTCAGAACCCAAGAGTGGAACGTGTTGTTTGTCAAGTGCTGTTAACGGCTCATTTATGAAAGTTTCGTTAACTGCCTCACCGCTAGTGCCTCGGCGTAAATCTCTTTCATTGCGCTCCTTCGCTCACAGAGTGATTGTTCTCCCCTATTTTCTCTGTCTCTTTCCTTCCCCCAGTCTTAATGGCGTAGCCTGATGGAAATGTATTAGTCACTTTTTTTTCCCCTCCCAAGTGAAAATAATGGTTGGCTAAATTTGGGGAAAGGAAATGTATAGCACGGAAGAGCTCTGTCACTGCCAAAGCAGCTGTGTTGTTAAACTTGGCTACAGCCTGAGCGCATACTGTTTCCAGTCCAGTTAAGTAAAATGCACAGAGCAAGCCTCAGTAGTGCAGGCATTCACAGAAAAGTGCTGGCTTGCAGTTGCCCTATTTTGCTTTAGCGCTAAGATATACTCGGTCTTCATTTTTGAAGCTATTTCTGCCTCAGCTCATTTCCCACTGAAAAGCGTGGGCTAATGCAAATGAGCCACTTTAATTCGCTGGGTGACCAATATTAAGCTCTATGAGGTTTCGCCATTGTATCTCTTGACTTTACCGGATGAGTACGATGAGGGACAGTGTGACGTGATCAATATTATTGTTGTTGCACATCACTGGCTGTGATTGGTGAACATGCCTGCTACTGTTGGCCAGGCTAAATCATCCCCCTGAGCTTAAGCGTCTTGTTGGCAGAGAGAGTAAACAAACAGCGTTGTGAGAAGGGAGCACAATGTCCCATTGGGGGCGAAGACTTGAATCTCCTCCTGAATTGGTGTTTTCTCTTTCAAATGTAAAAGTGCATTTTTGTGCAAAGACAGCCATACTTCCAGGCATTTCAGTTGTTTATGGTTACTGTTGTTGTGGTGCTGCCACAACACAAATGCGCAAGGTATGTCTGGCATAATGGTACTGCTGTTAAATGCTAATGGCGGTGAGTGACCGTTGTTATATTTGCCATCTTTCAGATTGCCTACGCTGCGGTGGACTGCACCAAAGGACAAAATCATGAGTTGTGCAAGCAGGAAAGTGTGGAGGGTTACCCAACTTTCAACTACTACAACTATGGCAAATTTCATGAGAAATATAATGGAGACAGAGGGGTATGTTTCTGGCAATGAGCCATTTTGTTTCTTTAATGTGACAAAAGGACACATTCTCCTGTTAATGTTGCTGTGTTATTAGATGCAGATGTTCTACTGTAAAGTTAAACTATCTTTTACCCCGTCCTTTACAAATCAAATAAACTGTTAGGATAGACGGGGGAGGTGTTTTATGACCAGAACTATATCCCCAAAATCAAAGCAGTCTTTGATCTTTCTTTTGTGTTCCTCAAGTTTATGTCTTACCTCTGTCTTGACTCAGATGGCATTCTGCAAACGTGTCTAAAAGGCATACTGTGGGAACAGGAAAGATGATTCTGGTTACAAACACAGAGTTGCTGTAAGGCCCGGTGCCAACACATAATTGCACTAGAGCACAGTATTTTGGCAAGCCATTACCCAGGTGGCCAAATCAATACAGGTTATTCAAAAGGTGTTGAAAGACAATTGCACTTAGTGAGGCCAGCCAGCCTTCAGCAGTGAAACTCATACCCACAAATTAAAATGAAGCTTTAATACAGATTTCCTCCCTCTGTGTAAGCGCCTGATAATGAATAACTCACCAATGCTGTTGCAGTTAAAATGGTGTTCAGCTACCTAGAGCAAAATAAGCAATTTTAGTATTTTCAAATGCCATACCTAACAGTATCTACAGTAAGTGGTAACATTTTCTCACTGTTTATTTTACCAGGTTCAATCTTGAATCACCTAAAATATACTTACTCTGCCCTCAGACGACTTGTTTATATATTGGCAACATCCATGTGTAGTTGTGTAATTCTGAAACCTTTAAGCACTTGTTGCTGTGAGTGCTGGACTGTAGTCTCTCTCTGTGACTGTGTTTACATGTACTTCAGTATCCCGGTTGTGAGGCATATCCCGATTTTGATAAATGATTTGAGGCATATCCCAATTTTGATAAATAAATACTATTCCAATTACTGATTACAGTTCTTGGCAACCATTCTAGAGCATGCTGCTCTTTCATCTTTGATTCTAATCAGGAATCTATCTTCAATGTAGCGCGCTAGAATCTTTGCACAAAATTGGAGAAATGAAAGACCCGATAATACCAAGGATACTCAATGTCCATGTTGATGCCGTCTGTGTTTATTTGTTGATACTGACTCTTCGTTCTGATTGTGATTGTAGGAGGCTGGCTTCATTGGCTTCATGCGCAGCTTGAGGGGGCGGGACCAAGAGAAGGTTGGCAAGCGGAAGGAGGAGCTTTAAGAGTGGTTGTGGCCCAATCAGGGGGTTGGGGAGGGGCAAGCCTGCCATTGCACTGTGACCTGGGCAGGAGCTCCCCACCTCAGCACTGACATCAGAGACTTGAAAAATCTCAGCTGGAAAAAGGCTATTTTTGTATACAACGGTGCCCTTACCTTTGTAATACCAGTGTCAAACCATCACACCACTTTGGACATGTTTTTTTTTTTTTTGTTTTATTTCGTTGTTTGATTTATGAAGCATTTTGATGTGATCATGAAAGAGAAACAAGTATTCCCAAATACTGTGACTGCAAATATCAAACCTACATCTTTTATCTATGCAATAGCCATCTCCAGGCCCAAAGGCTTTAAGCTGTGGGTGGCCATCTTTGATGAGGGGATCGGCCATGTTGCTTTGCCACATAACGCCCACAGTGATCCTTCATCAGGACTCCTCATCACTGTCCCCCCCTTCCTCTGAAGAACAATACAAATATACATGTCCGTTATCAAATATTTTTATACTGAAATATCATATTAGGTGTCGATTAGAAATACAAAACAGGAAAAAAGTATGACGAAAAGAACTTGTAGCTAAAATCTGTGGCCTTAATGAATGTTTAAGCTAAACAAAATGTGCGGTGATCACTGAACGAAATCAGTCCAAATCATTTCAAAGATCAGACCTATTGACTAGGTGTGTTTTTATGCTGGAGCCATCATATTCCTCATTATATTTTGTTAGCTATGGAAAAACAAAAATTAGGTCATGATGTAACTTAATGCCAAAAAGTTAGTGGGCAATTGCGATGCCAAATTCATATCCATTTCCTGTTCAGGGTGGAAGAGATCCTGCAATATGTGTTCCCTATCCTGGTGAATTGACAGAACTCTTGTGTTTATAAAGTCCTTATCAACACTGCTTGTGATCAACTTTTACCATTGTATGTAAAGCCAGTAAATACCACAGCCATGTTTTGTGTACATGTAGGTGCACATATCAAAAGCCAAGGCGTGTAGTGCTTTTCCCTCCAGCAGCTGGATGCTTTAGACTCTCATGTCCATTGCAAGGAGCTGCACCTTGCTCCCTTTGCTGCTGGACATCTGTGCACTCGGACTCGCTGAGATCTACTGAAGCTCAGTTGGTTGGGACAACCGTAGGGCAGACAATCAAGGAACATTCTTGTCTCGTTTAACCAGGCCATCAAGTTCAACACATCCTGGTGGTTGTGTCTGTAGGACTAGTTTAACCCCCATGATGTGCTCTCTGCTGTTACCCCCCCGCCCCCTCCTCCCTGTCTTCGCCTGTTGTGAAAGATGTTGAGCTTGTGAAGTGTCTGTGCATCCTAGCATGCCCATGTGGGTGCGGTTTGAGAATGTATATCTCCCAGCCGTGATGTGGTGGTAGTGACTCAAAATTGCAGCCTGCTGGAAGTGTTCCTAGTGTTAAGACATTATACATATTTTAAAGACCATATCTGTAGCTGAACTTTTCTTTTGTATTTTTCAGGAGTTTGGTTTCATTATGAATAAGATTCTCAGGGATCACCAAACACAATTAAGAAAGGGAGCAGGCGAGCAGCGTGATTTGCATTCCAGCTGGATGTTGCAGAGCCCTAGTTGCCGAAATGAAATAGTTGTTTACATTTGTCTTACAGCGGAGAGAACAAAATGTGTAGATAGAGGGGGTATGGTTTACATTCCTGAGTTGCGGCAGTGCAGAAAGTATTAAATAAAACAGTAAGAGCCAAGGAAAGCAGGAAAGCTGATGTATATTGTTCTGGGTCTATGATTAACAAAAGAAAGAGAGAGAGAGAAAGAAAAATCCGTCTTTCAATGGCAAACCATGTGCTGTCCTCATACACTGTTATTAGATGAGATGTGTTTCTGTGCTGATTCAGGGTTTACGTGTTGTTAGTGTGGCATCTGTTGTCACTGCATTGTCCTCTAGCGATGGTTACTGGTTTTTTGAAGCTTATAACTGATTACTAGACCAGCACAAGGAAGGAGAGCCTGTAACCACAGCAGGAGAGACGAGCCCTTTGATACAGTATGGTGTTGGGATATTGGGAGTCTTTCAGAAGCAGGACCACAGGCGCCAAAGCGGAAGCCCGTCTGTTTTATCCCAAAGATCTCCATATCAGGGGGATGCCACACTAATGCCAAGAAGTCTGTGTCGCCTTTGTTTGATTTCCGCTCCCAGCCATGTGTGCAGATCTGCCCCTAGAAATGACCACCTTAAGTAAAATAAAGAAAACATACATTTCCAACATCTGTTTGCCGTTTTGTCTTTTCTATGCACACAAATACACATTTAGAAATCGGGAGGAGAAATATGAACATGAAGACTATTTTCTTTTTCTTCTGTGTGTAGTCTGGGAATGGAGCTCCCAGACTTGTTCGTACTTGTATTAAAAGTAATAACTGAGCGTCTTGGATTGAAGCTCTACAGTATGTATAATGGTGTATGAACACTTTTCCTTTACTCCTGGCCAGAGTACAGTGTTCTTAATCATGTACTCTCAGTGTCGTAATTTAAATAGCAGGCAAAGTCTTATCAACAAGCAAATTTCTTGTTGCTATAGCTATCAAGTGGCATGGGAACATTGAGCCTCCCGACTCCTCAATGTTTGTTCTGAAGGTCTTGTCCTTGCTGTTAAATTAGCAAATTGATTTTGCCCATAGTGATTTTATTTTCACTTCCTCACCACTGAACAATATTTAATGCAAATTAGTTTGAAGTGTCTGAACAGATGTCCACCTACTATCTGTCTGTGAACTTAATTCTTCCTTTCCGATGGCAAGTAGACTGAAAACCAGCTTGGTTTGTCTGAGTGTAGTCTTGCTCTTGACTGACATCCATACATTTTCAATCCACTTCAGATGGTGGTCATATGACTTCATACACCAACCCACATAAGAGACACAGGAGCTCTGGGACAGTGGCGAGCTGAACTGACGCCAGTCCAGTTATTGAAAGAAGTTGTTTGAACGGAGGATTGACAGTTTGAAACAATTTCCCAGGGCTGAACTTGTCATCACGTAACTGAATGCTTGACAGAACTCTCTGGAATCACCTAGAGAGTGACAAGACCACTGAAGTCAAGCCTCAAGGCTCAACGCTTTCAGTGTTTCCTTAAGGAGAAGAGGATGTGAACTATTCTGAACACACCACAGCACTGCATGAGATGAATTCTTATTTATCTTTTTTTTTTTTTACTTGCTAGTGGCAGTGTGAAGTAGATGACTGCTTGGGTGCATGGGTGATTAATGCCAGGGAGAGAGTGCTTGTGTCCCTACTCAAATCAAAATTACACCCAAAGGAGGATATTGCAGGTGCTGGACAATTTCTCCCATGGTTGACTGCATGCTGCTCCAGCTCTGCAAGGAAGGGATGACAAGGAGGGCAGGCATACAAATCAGGCTGAGAGAAGGAACGGCTGTGCAGGTTTTATTCAGTTCTGCATTTTGAACATGAATCCGTCGGGCTCTGTTCGGTAATTGGGTTTCGTGTCTCAGGGCAACCATGGTTTGTGTGTGTCCGTCACCTTAGGAGGACTGTCTCTCTCTGACATGACCTCACGTGATTCTGTGAAGCTTTGAAGTTGAAATAATCCAGCGACTTCCACACCACACCTTTTGCCTTTCTGGCTTAAAACTATACAAGTTTTCCAAGACATCAAAAGCAAAGAGGTTAGAACAAACCTTAGTATAGGAACAGAGCAGAGAGACCATTTTGAATGAATATCTTCTGGACTGAAGTTGTTTTTGGAGGGTATCTTATTCTGGGGTAGTCTGTGTACATACCCAACACTGGGAAAGTTGAATGCCACCTTCTGTTACCCCTTTGGATTCTTTTTTCTTTCTTTTTGTCTCTCTGTCTATCTCAGAATGCATTTTAAACACATTTCTGTACAAGAATGAGAACCAAACTGCCTCGAGGAGACATCCAGGCGAATTGGTTAGAACAACAGTGGTTCAAGCTCTTCATAATTATTGCCACTGAATAAAGACTAACTCCCTCTTTTGTTCTAACAGCAGTATACATGATGTAGCGCTCTTGCCCAAAGATCCATATCAACCCCCCCCCCCCAAACAACAGAGAACACCCAATTCAAGAAATACAATACCATGTTGTTCTACAGCCTCAGATAAAATTGTGAATTTATAGATTTTTAAGCTTAATTGGGTTTTGTGATGTATGAGGGGAGATTGGCTTCTATCTTTGTTTAATTCCTCTCTTGGGGGGGTGGGGTGCTGTTCAAGGAAAGTAAGGACACTGCTTCCCCCTGTAAATAGGGTCCTGATTCATCTGCGAAAGAAATCATCTGTCCAATCCATACTCCTCTGAATTGTGTGGATTGATCTCAACAACACTGCTGTTGGTAGCAGTATCTACAAGACTGCAGGAGAATTATATATTTTCTTTTTTGTTCCCTGCAACCCCCTTCCCCCTTCTAATACCCATCCGCGCACACACACACACACACACCTCAATTATCATGTCATTTCAGTGGCATATAAAGTTAGAGCATTTTATTTTCCTCATCACATCTCAACCCCAGGAGAAACACTTTTAACTGACCAGCAAGAACTCATCAGACTGTCAGTAAACCAGACTTCAACCTTCACAGCCACCATAAGAGCAGATAAAGCCCTGCCTGAGTGAGACTGTCCAGAGGAGGGGTTTTGCCCCCTTTTAAATACAGCGACGTCTCATTACATCAGCATTTCCAGAGTAGCTTAGAAAACTGGAGCACTGCACAGACCACATCTAAAATTGACAAAATGAAAGCCCAATTAGTAGGGCTGCAATGGAATTAATTGATATACTTGAGGGTTTTATTGAGAATGCTATTTTGTTAGATTTGTTGACTAGTGATTAATCATTTTTTTGCCACATTTATTTTGTTTCCTTAATTCCAAACTTGCTCAAGCACAGTGTGTGCAATAAAAAAAATCCACTTTCTTTACAAAGCACCTACCCAGCATATTCTTCTGCAACCATTTATGCAAGCAAATGAAACAGTCTGAGGTTTCTGCATGGCCTCTGCATAGTGATTCCCCAGCTGATGAACTGCTTTAATCAAAACGAGTAAATTGCAATGGGAAGACAAAAAAAACAGGACAAGCGCTCTGATGTGATGGAGTGAGTCACCAACATCTTTGAACTTCAACCTCATCAATACCAACATGAAATGTCCAAACCAACTGAAGTAAGGTTAGAGGCAAATTGTATTATATTGTAAGACCCTTGTGTCTATTTCCTAAAAAGTGATCATGTAAGATCCAGTTGATTTGATATAAATAGTGCCACACAATGTTGTGAGACTGCAAGATTACATTTAAATTATTTGAATGGTTTGGAACTGCAGCCAGAAGGCACAATGCATATCTAAAAAACATTACAAAGCCTAAGGCAGGCATGTAATTACAAATATTAGCTTGCTCATAAATAATCCTGGCCCCACTTGAGAGAGAGTGGAGGTTATGCAGGTGACGCTCAGTCCATTTGGTTTTGCTGTGTGTGCTGAATGCAAAAGTGGCCTCCCTGGCAATAATGTAGTTTTGATAATTAGCACTCCAAGGTAGTTAAAGGTAATTATCAGTCTCTCAAGCTGAATGTAAAATACCTTGGTGATACGATTTCCTTGCCTCATTGAATTTGTTGCTAAGACACTCAGCGTAACTCAGCGCGGTCAGGAGCTGAAACAAATATCATTTTTCACAGCAGAGAAGAGGAGGTGATGGAGTTCATTAGGTTCAGGCTGCTTTTGCACTGTGGAAATATTATTGTTTGGCATCAGATTAAACACATTCTCATGCAGATGTACAGTAGCAAATGCAATTATTGTATTACAATAGGCCTACTACTAAAATTGCTAAATCTTATTATTAACTATTCACTGTTATGTACTGCTGCAAGGTTTAGGTTATAGGCAAAATCCTTTTTGCTTATTTCAAACATTTTCAAAACAATTTCAAAAACAATTTCTTTCTTTTTTTCTTTTTTTTTTTTTTTCTTTTTCGCATGTCCAAATTTCCGTCAAGGATTCCCGGGACACTGAAAGACCGGGGTAGACGAAACTTGGTGGGCATGTAACCCCATATGGATAGCATGGAACCATCGTTTTTCGTTTTGATCTGTAGCCCCCCCTCTGGACTGCACCCCCTGAAAGGAGGGTAGGGCAGACACAGTTTTCTGTGAATATCTTGAGAACCGTAGGGTTTAGGAGGACCATTTTTTTTTGTATGTTGATCTCAAAGGGCCATGTCAACCCATTCCATAACCACTCATTTCATGTATAGCGCCACCTAGTTAAACACAAAAAAGTAAAAATGAGGTGTTGTAATCGCAGGTATCTGTGACCTAACATAGTCAAAACTGCACGAAATTGGAAGTGTAGGATCATTATGACACCCTCTGAATGCACGCCAAGTTTCGTGGAATTCCGTTCATGGGGGGCCACACAATAAATTAATTTATGTTACTATACACCAACTGGCCTGTAGGTGGCCGGAGACAGTTTCCTGTGAATATCTCGAGAACCGTAGGGCCTAGGAGGTCCACCTTTTTTTTGTATGTTGGTCGAGCTTTGACTAAAAACGGTAACATCGAACTTTCTCAAAACACATCCGAATGACATGATTTGGATGTCAACTCAACGTATGTACTCCCAATCATCCGTAAATCGATCTAAAGTGCATTTTACTCCGGATAATTCCTTTAAGGGGGCATGTCAACCCATCCCATTACCACTTATTTTATGTATAGCGCCACCTAGTTAAAAATTAAAAAGCAAAAAATTTGGTGTTTTCATAACAATAACTCTGGCTGACATGGTCAAAACTGCACGAAATTGAAAGTGTAGGATCATTATGACACCCTCCGAATGCATGCCAAGTTTTGTGAACTTTCGTTCATAGGGGGCTTTACAATAAAATAATTTATGTGTACATTTAGTGACCGTACACCAACAAGGATTCCCGGGACACTGAAAGACCAGGGTACACCAAACTTGGTGGGCATGTAACCCCACATGGATAGCCAAAACCATTGTTTTTCGTTTTGATCTGTAGCCCCCCCGCTGTACTGGACCCCCCGAAAGGAGGGTAGGGCAGACACAGTTTTCTGTGAATATCTTGAGAACCGTAGGGCCTAGGATGACCAATTTTTTCCGTTTGTTTGGCTACAGGGGTCATGTTAACCCATTCCATGTGCACACATGTGCATAAACAGATACACACACACACACATACATTCACAGTAATCATACGTATGACACATACTAACACAGTAGACATATGTACGCATGCATGCACATGCACAAACACACATACGCAGGCAAACACACAAGCACGCACACACACACACACACCCACACACATAAACATAAACGTGTACACGCACACATGCACACAATTCAAGAATTTCTCAGAATTATGAACAGGCAAGATGGGGGTAGGGTTGTATAAAATGAATTTTACATGTGAAATGAACTAATCATGTTTTGGTACTTGTTGTTTAGCAGATACCAGTGAGAATTGAGTGTCGATAATGCAATGTAGTGACACAGTTAGAATCATATAGGCCTTTCAGCGTGATTTATTTTTGTGGAAAAAATGTGCTGGACTGGGCGGCAGTCATATTTTGTACCGTTCTGCGGTACATCTAGTTGTTTGACTTATTTAGACTATCTACAATTTCATCTCTATTTTTTATATTGTACTCGTTTATAACCTAATACACTTTAACTTTGGAAGTAGGCTAGCCCATAACTTCATTCCTGTGGCGAAGTGATGTTTTGGGCTTACTTCTAAAATGCAATTTAAACGGGGAGTCTTGTCATGTTGGCTGTGGTTGTTGGACACATTAATATTGTAACATAAATATTGTCAGGGTTGCCAACTTTGGGTGTTTGGCTGGAGTGAGATTTTGTGAAGTCATAGTGCGTGGGCGTTAAATTTTTCCCTAAACCTAATTTTAAAAATGTCTGTCCCCTGACCTTTTTGCTATGTATGTATGTATGTTTTTTTTAAACTAATAGAATGGAAAAGTTTCTTCAAAATGTACAATTAAATTATTGATTGCACTTGAAAACAAGACCAGTGTTTTAACTCCGTGGCATGGAAGGATTATGAGCCATTGGGCCCCTGGGCACAGACATGAAAAGGGCCCCCCTGCCCACCTGAAAAAGGTAGTAGCTCAGTAGAAAAAAATGATGACTTCTGGCGAGTTTTGTGGAAGGAAATGGACAGATTGAGACTTATGAATGTGTGTATGAGTGTACGTATGTATCAGGGATGGAAATAGCCTAACATATTTTTTTCCACCTACCATTGTGGCTGGTGGATTCCTAGAGATACAGTATGAACATCTGATGAAAAATCATGACCAAAATTATCACGGTTATTGGTATTATTGCAATATGATTAAAATGTGCTGACTTTTTTTCTAAACCTACCATCAATGTTGGACAGAACTCATAATTGGCCTGCCCTTCATGCCCAGTAGCAACAAATCTAAAGGTCAACAGAACAGCTATAGGCCTAGTGTCATAAAAGTGGTGTGGCTCCTTTAAGACACAATCCACTGGTGTGAGTTCTGGAGCCATCCAACTTTATCTAACTCTATACTATCCTACATCATTTGATTTTAAGGAACCCCCCTGTGTGGATGAATTAACACCTTGAGCCCTAATTTGAATGATGATCAAATTGCAAAGTCTGAAGTCTAACTGAAGCTAATATAACTAGGCAAAATGAACTAGCTAATGTAACATGGGCAAGACATCAACGATTCCGACACTGATAGACCGGGCTGCACAAAACTTGGTGGGCATGTAGCCCCACAAAGATGACACGGAACCATTGTTTTTCATTTTTATCCGTCGCCCACCCGAAAGGAGGATAGGCCAGATACAGTTTTCTGTGAATATCTCGAATACCCCCCCCCCCCATTTGCGACAATTAGTGGGGGGCCCTTAATACATCTGGGCCCAGGGGCCCGAAAGTTCATAATACGTCCATGCTCTGAATGCATGCCAAGATGGGTGGAATTCGGTTCATGGGGGGCCATATCAGCTAGCCTAGGCCTACACACACCCGCACACACACACACACACAGTAGGCTACACACATGCACACACACAGACACACGATAGGCCTAGGCCTAGAGAAAAGACAGCTATGGTCACCTAACAATAAGGATTTGCTTACACTGTTTGGTTGTCCCAAACCTTGAGATGATCCATAGCCTCTACGCATTAACTTAATCTTATCAATCTTGTAACCCGAATTACGATGTTCCAAACAGAGTAACTGTAGGATGCAGTGCCTAATCTCACTGCCTTCAGCATAACTGCTAACAGTGCGCCTTTTACTGTTAAACACTTGAATGTAACGTTGCGTTTTTAAGCGCCAGAACTGCTTATGTCGTGACAAAGTTTACACCAATCATCATCTTCTAATGTATCCTTATGTTGAGATGTCCATTCTCTTTCCCCTAAACATAGGCTATGATTTGTGCGCGAAACATGTTTCAATTAAGACAGTAGGCCTAGCCTACACAAGCTATTTTATTGTTGTAACATTTAATTATTTTCATGAATAAAGCATTGCAAAATTGTACAGTGCGTACAGGATTACAGTACAGGCCACTGCACATACACACACACACACCATTAACTCCCCAGTCCCAACCCATACACACACACACACAACCATTATACAAAATTTGAGGGGTTGCCGCGGTGGTCATATTTTGTACCGCTCTGCTGTAGGCTACATCTAGTTTAAAACCAAGGGATCCGGGGGGGGTAGCCTAAATTAGGGCTAATCTATAGGTGACCTTCTTAAACTAAATTTAAGATTAGAGCTATTTTTTCAGGCAGAAGCAAAGGATACGGAGTCTCTGTCCCCTTCTGTAGAGCAGCTAGCCTACAGAAGACTTTCGCAGACTTTCGGTAGTAGGTTACCCATAATGCTTTGCTTCTGGCCACGTAAACAGTAGCCCTACTCACCAAAGATTCTAGGACAGAGCTCTCCTCCTGTGGTGATGAGGGTGGCAGACGTGAGAGCTAGCGGCAAAAGGCAATGATGCAAATCTCCGTTTCTGGAGATAAAGAACATTCCACAGATACACACAAGTAGCACATGTCTGCATCCAGGTTAGCATTATTTACTTTAATAACTTTACTTTAACGGGCAAATGACCTGCCCTGTCCTAAAGCCAGGACATACATTTGGCTAACCAGCTTAACGTTAGCTGCTACTAGGCTAGCTTGCTGGCTGCATTCACAGTAACGTTACTAAAGCTACCCATGCTACTGCGGACGGGAAATGAGAATCAAGGAGCGACATCTGATAAAAACGTCAATTGACTTTGTAACCTTACAAACGTTGGGCTTGTGGCTGTGAGGATTTCGTGCATGAACATGGGATTATACGAAACTTCATAACGTTAGGGACATGGACAGAATGTGGCTAGCTATCATTAGGTTTACATCAGCTAACTGGCAGATAGCTCAGGTATTAGACAGGTTGTCCCAATTAACGTTTACCTGACACTGATACCTCGCGTTTAGTAGGCTAGCTGAATAGCAAATGACTAAATGGTCAGTACATGGACAATTAACGTGCTATTTTACTTTGCTAAAAAAACCCATGGTGTCTGTTTTGGGTACACATTAGCTAACATTACGTCGGAGATATCAACAGAAGCTCTGTTTATACCTTTGCCAGCTGGCTAGCGTTAACTTTAGCATACTTCAAAGAAACCAGATGGGAACCTGCTTGCTCCGAAGTTTTGCTGCAGAATAAAATAACATTAACGTTACTGTTGACATTTTTGTAAACCTAACATTTAGGTATACGTGACTTATAATTTTAACAGTACGCGCATCACGTTTTAGTATACAGATATCGTATAGACCTATTGATTGTTAATTAAGTAAGTAAACTATTAACGTTTCTTAGTTAGGTAGCACTACCGTAAACAGAGGTAGTGATCACTCGAGTGTCGTAGGCCTACTGTTGGCAAGTGTCTTGAGATGTGGTGCGCGCTAATCTTTGGTGCTATCCAGGGTACTGATTCTGGTCAATTTCTCCTTGTCATTAGTCTCATGTCTCCATGCTGACAAACACAGATGCAACTGAAATCACATAGTTCAGTGGGATGTCACACCTTGTAACCATCCACATTCTCTTCTTGTTGAGGGAAATTGTATTATTTTGTCATTTTATTTTTATTTTGTCTCAACTCTTTACTATGTCTCAACAATAGCTTGCAGATAGTGCTCTATACAGCGAGTAGGTATCTATCGGGGATTCATTTGTCATGACCGTTTTCCAAAACTACCAGATTTGTTCAAGAGTTACTTAAAACAAGAACTTGGTAGATCATGTGTGAGCTCGCTCCAAAACCTGTTTCTCTTCCTTTCCAGATCAGCACCCTCAGGTGTACCACAGCATGTCAATGGTTCTGTTTGCGTCAGTAGTGCGGGTGAGGGACGGGCTCCCCCTCTCCGCTTCCACAGACTATGAGCAGGACAAAGGGCTCCAAGAGACCAAGAGACATCTGAAGGGCCTGTCCAAAAAACTCAGCCAGTTCCCCGACCGTTGCACTTTCAAGACTGGCCAGTACAATGTCAAGTAAGTGTCTTGATAAAGTTCAGTCGTATGGTTACTTTTTACGCTATTTATACACTTATAATGAGGTGTAACAGTAAATTAATCCTGAAGAAGAGATTAGTTTGACGTCATTTGGGTGTGGGAAGTATGGTTTAAAAGAATGATGCTGTGATAAAGCCAGACAGTATTCTCTCAGTGATGGCTGATAGCTCAGTAGAATATCTCAGATATGTAACATAATTTAATGGAAAATATAGTTATTAAATTAAACTACATGGGGGACTAAACAAACACAAGTAGTTGATTCTTCTTTTGCATACATTTCTTCTCTATGGTTGACTTGTAATTATATTCAAAATAGGGGGGAAAAAATAATTTTTGTCTGGGAAGTGGGTGGTTCATTTTCAGAATTTTAAGTTGTTTACTTTCAGTTGTGTATCAAGAAAGCAGAATGGTTCCTCTCTTTTCAGTGGAAAATTGCTTATTGTAACAACTGCAAATGGAATACATTAACCACAATCCACCCCGTCTTGTGCTGTCAGTGTTTTCCATCTGCTTTCCAAGCGTTACTGAAAGTGCTTTTCTGACTGAGATGAGCGCTCGTCTTTGATGTTGATTTTTCAGACACCAGACATCTTGGGGCCTCAGATTAAAGTTTGTGGCACAGGCTTGTGTGTGTGTGTGTGTGTGTGTGCGTGCGTGCGTGCGTGTGTGTGTGTGTGATTTTTGTGCATCTTCTTGACATTACTTTCCTTTCCTTTTGAAGGAACCTTTGAAGCCTTGATCAAATGATGTCTGATTAGAGGTGTTTTTTTTTTTCTGAGTAAAAGTGCTGTTGATGCTGTCAATTAAATGAGCAGAGCATCTCCTAGGTGGAGATGTGCCATGGTCTTTCGTTGTTTGCGAACGCCTGTATGTGTGTGTGACGCCTGTGTGTGTGTGTTTGTGTTTGTTGTTACAGTAGTGTGTGTTAGAAGGACGGCCTGGTTATCCTCCTGTTAATTTGCATAATGTAACATAATGACAGGCCGACGCTGAAGCTGCCCATTCTGCATGGTGCCCACTGAGAAGCTCTCCCTTACTTGCGCTAGCCGTTCCACCTCTGGAAGTTGCCGCTGGCTGGCGGATGACCGAGTATGTTTACGTGGATTCCACGGGAATGCCACTAACGTCCTAATCAAAGCAGCGTCACCCGAGCGGAACGAATCCCCGTTACGGCCTCCACCTTCCTCCTGCCACTGGACCCTGAGCGCTCATTTGATGTGCCGTCGGTTTAATGAAGACGAAGTTGGGCCTGTGGAAAACCAGGAAGGACGGGGGCTGCTTGGCTTTTCAAACAGAGACTAATGTAATGTGGGGATGTGAGGCCACCGCTCACCGGGGCCCTAATGCAGACGTATGGCTTCTTTTGAGGGTAGGGCGGCCATTTTGCCACTTTGGCAGTCTGGACAGCTGTCATCCATCATCCAGGAAAACTTCTAACGCAGGCAGAAGGGAATAGACACACTTTCGGTCTCCCTCACTCTCTTCAAGCACTTCTGCAACAAACTCTTCTTTATTGGGTTAGAGCTTTCTCTCTTTCTTGTGTCTTTCACTCTCTCCTTGCTCTTCGATAGTAGCTTTCTCTTTCTGTCTCAGTTTCTCTCTCTCTCTATCTTCACTCTGTGGGAGCAACTTTCTCTCTTTTAGTCTTTCTCTCCCTCTTTCCTTCTTTCCCTTCCTCTTCTCCTAAAGTGAGCATTTCTTAGTCTTACTCTCTTCACTCCCGGATAAGAACTTTTATTTTTCACCCTCTCTCCTTCTCTGTGTTATATGGCCTTCCTCTCTCTCTTTTTTTTCTCTCTCTCCCTCTCTCTCTCTCTCCTCTCTGTCTCTCTCTCTTCTGCTGCTGAAGTGTGTGAGTCATAGGTTTGTTTCATCTCCCAGCAGAGGCATTAGCACTGACGCACAGATTGTGACAACCGCTCGCCTCACTTCCTCCACAGACGTCCACCTACCCCCATCCGCTGAAACGAGAAGGCGAGCAATGTGAAGGAAGGTCGGGGACAAGAAGCACCCCAGAGGTCATTGATAAACCAACTGGTCAGGGAGACGCATATCTACAGGGGGAGTTTAGGTTCTGGGCTCTAGTTTGGGTTCGGCCCACACAGCTCATACGGGTCAGTCTGATTTGGCCATGGGAAGCGAAATAAGCGCAAAACGTTTTTGTTTTCTTGCTAACGCTCCGAGATGTGATCACAGGTTGTTTTTCCCCCTGGCTGCACGTGTGCGACATGGAGCCTTTCCCACCCTCTCCCCCGTGTCCCGCAGGAACAGCAGATGTCATTCCCATGTTCGTGGCCAGAGTCCAGCCTGCCCCCGGCCTTGCCAAGACATTAGTACAGACGCTCCAGGCCTGTTAGAAGCAGAGCACCATGGGAGCTCTCAACGTCCCAGTCAGAGACATTACATCAGCGCTCTGCTGTGGCACTTCCTGTTAGATGTGGCGCACCAAAGACAGAGTGAGATCGGCGGCCCATATTTATTTATGACCTAATACAACTCACTGCCTCCTTAACACCTCCCTGCTGTGTGTTGTGAGTGGCTGTGTGTGATCATACTATGAACTGAGTGTCAGTGGAACTGGTGTTACTGTGTGTGTGCATGTGCGCGTGTGTGCATGTGCGTGTGCGTGCGTGTGTATTTAGAGCACTCTTTGATGTGGGATATGAATGTGTTGTTGTTGAGTAAGTGAGTCTCTCATCCTTTGGCTGTCAATCTGTCCTTGGGCCATCAATCCCAATCCTCCTCTGATGTTTTCCACACACTGGGATGTGTGTTCTTATTTAATTGTGTGGTTTGGCTGGACCATCCTCTTGACTGAACGCCCTTCCCCTGTGTGTTGTGTTGTGTTGTGTTGTGTTGTGTTGTCCAGTTTCACGAGCTCGCTGGGCGTGGGCTACATGATGGTGTGCACAGAGAGCTACCCCAACGTCCTGGCCTTCTGCTTCCTAGACGAGCTGCAGAGGGAGTTCATCGTCACCTATGACACCAAGCGCACCAACAGCGCCGTGCGGCCCTACTCCTTCATCGAGTTCGGTGAGCAGAACAACAGGAATCCCAGCGGCTGTTGTCTCATGAATAGACTGATAAAGAAATGCTATGAGTGAATGGCATCAGCACGGCCCAGATCTACAGTCATCACCACCTTCATCATCACCTTCATCACCTTTACCTTTATTGTCATACTCAGGGTCCATTCAGAAGTCACAGATAACACAGACATGACAGAACATACATTAAAAAGGAAAAGAAAAAGAAACTAAAACATTGCACTTCTATAAAACACAGAGAGAATAACAGTGTTTTCACAGGGGTGACTGCTATTGTATGGCACTAAACTTTGGATTTGCCAGCAGCATAACAATGTTGACGCTCAGGCGACAAATGAATTTGTACATCAAACTTGTTAGTAATGCCTGAAGGGTGCTGACATGCATTACAGAACAACTCACTTGCACTACAGCACCTGGGTTTCTTAAGCAGTATCCTCATACAGTCATTATAAACCTGAAGCTACAGTCTTTTTAATAGCTCTGCAAACGCAAAGACTCTGTACAGCTTGGAGCTATATGCACAAGCAGCACCCAGTTTTACGTTTTTGCTGTTAGTGGAATATAATGTAGTCTTTGGCTGTTAGTGTAAGTGTGTTGTAACTACTCGGCGCAGATTTTCTACATTTTGAGTTGACAGGAGACCTAATAACATTTGAGATTGTTGCTGCGGTTTTGCATCAGCCTCTAATGTTTACATGTCAAGAGATTTGCTGCACGCAACTTTTGTTTATTTTGTTTGCCGAAGCCTTTTATTTAATAAACATAGCAACGATTAACAATGAATGACATTGTCTGAAATCATTGCTTTCATTCCTCTGACAGACAACTTCATCCAGAAGACCAAGCAGCGCTACAACAGCCCGCGCTCGCTCTCCACCAAGATCAACCTGGCCGACATGCAGACGGAGATCAAGCTGAGACCGCCTTACCAGCTCTCCCCCGAGGAACTGGGATCCGAAAACGGCTTCTCCCAACACACCCCCTCCAAGTACAAGGGCATAGGTACTGATCACACACACCAGTTGTTTTTTTTTGTTTTTTTTATCGCTACAGTATATATGATAAGATATATGATGGCTAAAGTATTGATCTGACAAAACACTGCTTCCAAGTAAAAGGTCCCAGGCACTGATTAATTGTGCAATAACTTGGTAGACTCAAGTCAATCACAGTGTAGTACTGTGTAGGTATACATTTTCATGGGCGGTCTGGATGCCTTGTTTTTAGAGTCATGACTCCAGGGTTGTTTGCACTTGGTTATTTCAGCTCATCTATGAGATCAGCCTTGTGACTTGTTTTTTTACAGCGATTTCAGTTTACTTGGTCTTTCAAACCCAAGCTCCTATCCCTCGCTCTCTGTGTCCAAGGGCGTGTGTGTGCGCTAGGCAGCAACGTGACATTTGAAGGTGGAAACAGCCAAAGAGGCGAAGCACAACTCCACAAATCCTCCGCATCTCTCGCACCCGTTTCATAATGTCAGCAGCGCACACACTCACACACACCATACTTTGCCTCCAGGCTACAGCTGATAACACTGGAAATGAAACACATGGATTTTGTGTATGTGTGTGTGTGAGAGAGCGGCCATATGTATATGTACAGTATGTGTGTATATGTGTGTGAATGTGAACGTTTGAACGTTTTTATGGATGCACCGGCGCATGCCTGGAAGGCTCCTCTGATGTCTCATCTCCAAAGACTGTGTGTGTGTGCGTGTGTGTGTGTGTGTGTGTGTGTGTGTGTGTGTGTGTGTGTGTGTGTGTGCTGTCTCTGAGCGTTGTGGGGAAGCGGCGGCGTCTACAGGGGCTGCTGGGGTTAGCATGTTTCCCCTCTGTATCGCACAGAGAGAATCAAAGGCTTCACACCTGAGATTCCTTATTAGGTTCCTTACATTGAAGGTTGGAAGTAATCCCTAGTGGGGAAAGATGAAAGGAGCTTGGAGCAGCTTTAATGTTCTCCTCTTCTTCTTTTGGGGGTTAAAGAAAAACAGAATGTTGTGAGCCTAACCAGACAGTAGACCATATTTTAGTGGTAAACATTTGTAGATCATAAAGAAGACTACCCTTTGCTCTCTCTGCTTGTTTGGCGTTAACATATTGATCTGGCCTGATCAATATGGTCAGTGAAAGACACACAAGGAAAATAAAGAGATGATAAAATGAAAGAGCTGTTGGTAGAGAGCATATCCTGATCAAAAGGATGGTATGTTAACTTTTGTTCAAAGGTCGGGTGCTACAGAGGTTGATAGTTTTGTAGCACAATCCACAAAATCTCTAGCATCGGTATGTAGTTGCAAACACCTTATCTATCGGCTGCACTCTAGAAAACATTTTATATAAGGTGTCACTGCTTCTAAACTGGTAAATCATCCATAGCACAGACTGATTTTTTTTTTTTGTAGCATGTGCTACAATGTAACTGTAACAGCCCTGCAACATTGTTATAAATAAGACCTTACTGCTGAGATTATAATAAATCACCTCAAACCCTCACGTTGCTTTTAGAAATCCAGTGGTTGGTTAAATCACTCGGCATAGGGCTTACATTACATTACATTACATTACAGTCACTTTGATTGATTGGAGGTGCTTTTATCTAGTTTGATTTGCATAGGAGACAGTTCACAGCTAGAGGCTAAACCACTACATGGAGGCTCCGCTCATTTGATTTGAATGTGAATGTCTCTCTCTCAGAATTTGTCAAATCCCAGAGACTTAAGCATAAGAAACATGAGGAGACTCCGCAGTCTCTCCTGATAATGATAAAGCATTCGCCTGTAATAGTAACCAAAATCTCTCTCTTTCTCTTTCTCACTCTCACACTCTCTCTCTGCACTCACTCACACTTTCTCTTTCTCTCTCTCACACTCTCACTCACTCACACTTTCTCTCTCTCTCACTCACTCACTCACTCACTCACTCTCTCTCTCGCTCTCACACTCTCTCTCACTCACACTTTCTCTCTCTCTCACTCACTCACTCACTCACTCACTCACTCACTCACTCACTCACACTCACTCACTCACTCACACTCTCTCTCTCTCTCTCACTCACTCACTCATACTCACCCACCCCTCTGTCTGGTCTTCCCCCTTAGCGCCCCACCAGATGCTTGAGCCGGTGACGTTGGCGGGGGTGGTGTCATGTGTGCTGAGTTTGCTCTGCACCGGCCTCAACCTGCTGCGCGGGGTCCACGCCATCGAGAGCATCCTTCAGGTAGGGGCCAGCCGGGCAGCGTGAAAGGAAGCACGTGGAATTGGGTACCATGCGAGTGGTCTTGAACACAGCCACGCGGCACTCTTCCAATGGCTTTCCATTTAATGCAGCGGCCACATGTGGTACAACCATGGGTACAACATGCTATGACTAGAAAGCCCTGCCGACGCTAGCTGGTTTGCATGCTAACTTCAGTGGATATCAGATAGCATAGGTGTATAACATATATAGGCGTATAACAAATAGCAAAGGTGTACAACATATAGCATAGGTGTACAACATATAGGCATATAACAGATAGCAAAGGTGTACAACATATAGGCATATAACAGATAGCAAAGGTGTACAACATATAGCATAGGTGTACAACATATAGGCATATAACAGATAGCAAAGGTGTACAACATATAGCATAGGTGTACAACATATAGGCATATAACAGATAGCAAAGGTGTACAACATATAGCATAGGTGTACAACATATAGGTGTATAACATATAGCATAGGTGTACAACATATAGGTGTATAACATATAGCATAGGTGTACAACATATAGCATAGGCGTACAACATATAGGTGTATAATATAAAGCATAGGTGTACAACATATAGCATAGGTGTACAACATATAGGTGTATAATATATAGCATAGGTGTACAACATATAGCATAGGTGTACAACATATAGGCGTACAACATATAGCATAGGTGTACAACATATAGCATAGGTGTACAACATATAGGTGTATAATATATAGCATAGGTGTACCAGATATAGCATAGGTGTACATACAACATATAGGTGTATAATATATAGCATAGGTGTACAACATATAAACATATAGGTGTATAATATATAGCATAGGTGTACAACATAAAGGTGTATAATATATACCATAGGTGTATAACATATAGGTATCAGATGCCTCCTAACATTCTGTTGCCATTTCTAGGTTATTTTGGAAATTTTTAAAAGGGAATAGGGAAACTCCACAGCATGTGTTCCATACTGGCTGTGAGTATCTTTTGGCTGAAGACCCCTCTACCCATGTAGGGTTATTTATTTGTCTGCCCAAGTGCTTAAGTGAGGATGTGTCTGGCAGAGTCTAAAGACAGCCACAGGGGATGGTGTGCTGAAGGTAGTGTGGTGATGGATACACCACAGGTTCAAATCCCAGGGTCCAATGAAAAGCCCTTTCATGGTACTGTGAAGCAAAGATTCTAGAGTGCTCTGCTCTAAGATCTTTGCTTTAAAGTCCCATTACATAAAAGTATCTGTTGAGACTCAGTGACTGAATGTAATAGTAAGTCTAATTTGTGAAAATGTAGTTTACCCCAGACATACGCCACAGTAAACACAGACTTTAAAAACTACAGCCTGACACATCTGATGTCTTGATCTAGATTCAAAATTGTTCAAGAGGGCTCTCTTAATTCCTGCTTTATACATATGGAATTGTTCCGCATTGCAGCACTAAGGCTAATGCTAACCATACCAGTGTGCTTCCATAGCCTCAGGCTACGTACTGTAGCCTAATTTATCTCTGTGCTTTCGCATTACTCTCTTTGCCTGCTCTCATTCCTAATGTGTGTGTTTCTGACGTAGATGTTTCTCTCTCCCTCTCTCTCTCTCTCTCTCCCACCCCCCTCTGTATTCTGCCCCTGTATGCAGAACGAGGATGAGGACTTTAATTACGTGATAGCCTTCTTCCTGGGGACGGCAGCCTGTCTGTATCAGGTGAGAGATGGCTGCGATGGGAAGGGAAGGGGGGAGGGGGGGTCGCTGTCTGTCATTGGCTTCCTGTCAGCCTGGCTATGTGCCATTTCATTCATCTCTTGCTGTTCGTGTGTCTCCCTTGCTCACTCCTTCCATGTTGTTTCCTTGTCCTCCTCCTCGTTTCTGTATCACTCTCTCTCCTTCCTTACCTCTCTCCCTCTCTCTCTCACTCTCTCTCTCAGTGTCTCTCTCCCTGGTGTCTGTTTACATCTTCACTCTGAGCACTGCACACATTTCTCATCATTATGACTTCCCAGGATGACACTAATGAAGAAATCCCCAACTCTGGCACATCTACAGATTGAACTTCTGTATTCCGTTCAAATTTGCCACATAAGTGCCGTTTAGTTGATTATTAAACAGATATTAAGGCAATGTTTGCATAATGACAAACAAATGACTCCCCATTAAATGCCCTGCGTTGGCTCCTCTCTAAACTGCACAATGCCAACTGTTCACCTCATAGTTTCCAAGTGTCTGTTTTGCTGATCGGTATTAAAGTCAGTACGGTCCATCTAATTTAAAGGATTAGTATTTATAGCACACTGACCGTTAGACCACAGGCTGTTGGCAAAATTGTGCTGAGTCTAAGGATATGCCTCTGTCGGCCAGATTGGGTCGTTATCGCGACAGATTGGAAGAGGCGAGACGGCCTAGTGTTTGTGACACGTCAGCTGGTGCGAAGCCTTAGTAGCGTCTCTTAGATACACAGACGCTCCGATTTCACTAACATCATGCTCGACGCCATCTGAGGAACGGAGCTGGCCAGATGTTTTGTGTCTGGAACTCCGCATTCTCCTCTCGTGTGTTTGTGTTTGTGTGTGTAATCATAGCATAGCTAATTGCTGAGAAAACTGCATCTTGTCATAAACACATGCCTGTGTGTGAGTGTAAATCCATGGAATAGTCAATAACTGAAAACATTGTGGCCTCTTGCCTCCTGTTGAATGAACATGAACATGATGTTTGTGTGTGTGTGTGTGTGTGTGTGTGTTTGAGTTATACAGTTCATAGTTGCATAAACTTTGGCCTCCCATGTTGGTTGAGTATTCTGTGGTTCCCTGCCTTTGCCCCCTGTGTGACATGTCCTGCTCTCCTGACCCCTCGCAGTGTTACCTGTTTGCCTACTACTCCGTGTGGAGGAACATCAAGTCCTTTCTGGCCTTCGCCCTCATCTGCCTCTGTAACATGTACCTGTACGAACTGCGCAACGTGTGGCAGATCCTCTTCCACGTGACGGTGGGAGCCTTCATCACGCTGCAGATCCGCCTGCGACTGCCCCAGGGCAAGGCCCCCGACTACAATGTCTGACCAGACATCCTCTGACCCCTACACACGCCGCGCCGCAGACACGCACTCTCCACACTCACACACACACACACACACGCCGCCCCCGGGCGCCTCTAAGCGACCGGACGGTCAAAAGACCGGAAGGGGGAACGTAGAGGAAGGCTCTCTTTGCCCCCTCCCTGGGTGAACTGGACTGGGATTCCACAGACGCCCTGGAGGTTAAGCTAAAGCCATGTGTGTGCTAGTCTTCCCTACGCAAGCTAAGACTGCAGGGCAAAGCCCCTGCGGTTAAAAAAAGAAGCAAAATGAGCTGCCTCCAGGGCATTTAGCATGTTCCGCTTCATCTCCTCACCAAGATGGCCGCCAGAGGAGCTGGGATGTATGTCAGATTAAAGTGGTCTGTCTGTTTCTGCTGCCGGGGGGTTTAACATCCAGAATAGTGTGCTCAAGCTAGCGAGTCTGGTTGGTAATTGGATGGTCAAGACTCGGTTAGTCAGTCTGTGCCGATGTCAGTTGGTCAAGAGCTTGGGTTTTCCTTATGGACATAATGGTCTCATTAGATGCACGGAATACTCCAAATCAATGGAAAAATGAAACAATCACATGGTAGCTATTTATTTTGTTGTGATGGTGTTTAAATTACTGTTAAGTAGACATCCTTTTTAGACTGAGATTTTGATGAAATGATTTCAGAGAAATAATACAACTTCAATGTTACAAAAGCAAAATGCTATTTAATCAGTGGGAGTACTGGACATGGCCGCCCATGCTGTCACCATACCTTCATTCTCACTTCAGCCAGCAGACTAAACATGGCTCTGAGATATAGAGGTGAATATGCAAGCTTTGGTCATCATTAAACACACGGCAACCCTCTAGAAGCACATTAAGCTTTAGCCATGACACTTTCCTTTTAGTGTCGTATGTCCTTTTTCATGCCGTATGTCATGCAGCTGTCTCTGGTATGCTCTGCTCTCCACGTTCTCATTGTCTCTTTCACACACACACACACACATACACTCTTGATGGATATCTCTCTCCTCACTCTTTGATGTCATCCCAGGTGCGGTTTGACGTTGCCTTGCAGCAGTGCTGTTATTTTATGGGAGAAGCAGCCCTTTCCAGCCCTGATCAAGGGGCTGTTTCATCATGCTTGGGGCACTGCAGGTTATGGTTACAATTGTTTGCTTACAAACTGTTATGTTTTGAACCCATTGTATTAGGCTATTTATGATTTTTTTTTTTTTTCATTGTTTCAGTTGTATTCATCCAGTTTGTTGTTTTTGGTCGGCTGGATGATTGTCGCATAAGTATATGCTGTCTGTTCAAGATGATCTGTAAACATAAATGAACAGAAGCCTCTGAAGTTTTCTGGGTGTGGTGTCCTGTGTATTCACTAGTGGCAAGAACAAAAGGGTGCAACGACTCGGCATGATCATAACTTCAGATAAAAAACATTGCATTGCACATCTAACAGCTGGTGTGATATTGAAGTTGGCTGGGCTGTCGCACAGCTATTGATTGTAAGAGTCACATTTATGTTCTCAGACTCTGGGGAAAAAAAGAAATCTGGTAATCAGCATGGGTCAAATCCACAACTTGAAAATAATTGTGTATTTTCCCCTAAATTATTCTGTGAGAAAGCTTTGATCAGCTTTGGAAAAAGTCTGGTATATTCCCAGACACATTTGCAGTCAAGACATTTGATTGTTGTGATGGCGATTATTATGCATGCTATTTTCCTTAAAAATAATCAAATATTTCGGCTGTGTGTTGTTTTGACTATTCCTATTGACTATTAAGTCAGACATAATTTGGGTTATTTTAAGTTCAAGTTTTGTCAGGGTGATGCGTATAAGTTGACAAGAGCAAACACAAAATAAACAGATTTTTAGTAGTGGCTGGCAGTAGGGACAGTCATATTGGCATGCAGGAGGTTGATGAGGGTGGGGGTGGGTGGGTAAGGTGTTGGTGCTCTTAAAACAAATCTGTTGAAAACACAACTTGCGTTGTTTTTAACATCTGTGTTCAGATAGGGACAACACATTTTTTTAAAGAGTGTAGGGAAATGGTTAAAGTAGTGGATGTAGACTCCATTTGTAGACTTTGCGAATAGATCACTCCTGAGACGGATATGGAAATCTCCCACCAGCAGTGTGTTCATAGACCTCTGAAGTTCGCCTACAAAAAAGATCCAAAACGGCCATCTTTGCCCATATAAGGAGATCCGGTTGTTAATTGAAGCGAACTACCTATGGCAAATTGCATTGCAAGTTAGCTCTGGGGTAGCAAAAATCTAAGTGTGCCGCCTTCACTTAGCGGAGTTCACAGTATCTACTCGAAGGCAGAGGACAAAAGCGTGTTCAGGAAAACGTCTGCATTTCAGACTTTTTCATCCCCACGAGACTTTAACAGGTGCGATTATTGAAAATCCCCATGTTATTTTCCCATAGGAAAAATCGCCAGATACCGGATGTCAAAGATGGCAGCTTTTTTGTAGGCGAACTTCAGAGGTCTATTCTCTTGCATCCATGACACAGAAACCATAGAATGAGTAAGGTCACCCTTGTAGTATCCTTACATGGAAGACATCGGTGCTGGTGCCTGGAGGATGTGTAAGCAGGCCATCCCTGAGCAGTGACTGCTCAGCAGAACTGGTGCTCCTCACTGGGCATTCGCCAGCTTCACTTTCTATAGAAGTTTCTGCTGTTATTGATGTTCATCTTTCTAGTTTCACTTGCAGCTAAGGCAGCGCTCTCCTGCCCCCTTCTGGATGCTGTGGATACTACACCTACATTTATCAATCCATGAAAGGCTACAGGGACAGCATCTCAAGTGATAAGGTTTTGAATAAAATAGTGATGGTCTATTATACAGGGACTCTTCCATAAGGTGCTTTACCCAGAGACTATGCTGGTGCACCACCAGATATGGTGGAGCAGCGCTATCGTCACCAACTGACAATCCGTGTCGCTTTGGAAAGAAGCGTCTGCTAAATATCAGTCAAAATACATAAAGTAAATGTTTAGATGGCTCCAACAGAAGGAGTTTCCATTGAAGTGGTTTACACTGACATGTTGTGACGTGCAGACACTGTTGTGTGTTTCAGCTGGAGTTGGAGTAAATTCTTCACTCAGCTGAAATGTGAATGGCTAAATGAAGGTGTAATCACACAGAAACATGTTTTTGATGAACCTGGGTGCAAATTGATTTTATTATTTATGTGATGACACTTCCCTTCAAAATAAGACCAGAGTAAGTTGAACATTGTAGTGGTTTATTTGAATGTAAAAAAACAGAATAGTGTTGAACATGATAGATAGGCAAAAAGACAACCCAAAGTTTTTATATTGATTTGCGCTCACCCAATTTTCCCTCTCTTTAACCATTTGGATGGCCTTACAGGCTATCATAGTAATTTTACTTTGAGGGGAGGGGTTGATAAATATGTAGTTTTTCTTCCACACTGAAAAAAAGGTAAACATACGTACCACTACCTTAAATGGAATTGCATTTAAAGCACAAAAATGGGACTAGACAGAACTTGAGTCAAACAGTTCTAAATTCCAACTCCATCCAAAAAAATGGTGAGTGTATTTAACTAAACTGTCAGAAAGTGTTCCTGATTATATTTCAGAGTAACTTCAGTGTTTCTTGGAAGCCTTTTGCTTGATGTCCGTATACGTTTTCCCCCTAAAAGGTAGAACATTGGCCAGAGACTTGGTCCAAAAAAAGCAAGGCAATATCTATTTCAAGACTGCACTCATAAAACACGGCTCATTCTACAGTTGCTGGTTAAGCAGGAGAGAAAAAAAACAGACTATTGGAAGGAAGGTGTTGTAAGAAACCTGAAATAGCATTTTTCAATGTGACAACACCAGCGCTCGCTCGAAGTGTTTCCAGGAAACAGGTACAGTAAGAACAACTAAACAGCAGGTCATTGGTGCTTGTGGCTCTCCCACAAGTCCACTTGGTATTGATATACAGTGGCAAATGCAACCACTCACCACACCTACAAATACAAAGGCCTCATTGGAGAATAGTGTATGGACATTCATTGGGTCGTACCATCTGATTAAGTTGGGTTGGGGGGGGGGGGGGGGGGGGGGGGTGATGTTGGCTCAGGAGTTGTCAGAAGTGCAGTGCAAAGGAAATGGCTCTGAGGCTCTCCCATGACTTCTGCCATCACAAACTATTACAGTACACAACCTTTTCATAACATTTCATATCACTGTGTCACGTTCTGAACAGGCTAGCAAGCTAGCTTACAACCTCAAAAGGCCTTTTAAATGTTTAACACTGTTGATTTAACCTTCATGCACTTACGTTTCTCAGTCATTCTGTCCTAACTCAGAGGGGGGTTACCAAAGCAACTATTCAGGAGAAGCTAATCTCGTCCTGTGTAGTAGATATAAAAAGAGTAGTATAAGGGGGTATTCGGACAAGCCTTCTCAGACTGAGAGTGGTTCTTATGCGCGACCATGTGGTTCTTCGAACTACATGGTTTCAAAGCACTAGCGCAATGTGGTTCTCTTGTGTTGCAGTGAGTGTAAAAATGTGCACGCTCGTAATTACATTTCCATCAGCTATATACATCTCAATACGCATTGGCATCCATAGATTTTTCTTTCTTGCCTGCTCTCTATCAATGTACAAAATATAGAATCTAAAATATTTGAAGGTTTGGTATTTTGAGTCAAAATACAAAAATGTCATAAATACAAAAGACCCTTACTTGGACTTTCTCTCTGT
The DNA here is from genome assembly GCF_018492685.1 of Alosa sapidissima. Lineage (NCBI taxonomy): Eukaryota > Metazoa > Chordata > Actinopteri > Clupeiformes > Clupeidae > Alosa > Alosa sapidissima. The sequence continues at coordinate 16,093,689 of NC_055958.1, forward strand.
CATTGAAAGTGTCTTCAGTTTAAACGGACATTAGTGGGACTGTGTGTAAGTATCTGGGTATGGGGAGATGGGACGAACTTGTAAATACATGTGTATATTACACACACACACACACACACACACACACACACACACACACAAACACCTGTGTGTAAACACTCTCTCACACACACACACACACACACACACAGTCTCAGTCTGTTCATTCAAGTACCCAGACAGATAACACGGTGAGCTCTCGTTTCCTTACATCAGGCGAGCCTGGTTGCCTCCCAGGCAGAGTTGGAGAACTTCTGCAGTAAAGGGTTGGTAGCGCCACGGGTCTGGGCTGACTTGGCAGCCATGTTAGTTCACCCAGTTTTGGACACCAGCGCCACAACTGCACCGCTTGGTGTTCAAAAGCCACTGTGAAGCACACACTGGCTCAATGAAGGATTAAGATATACACAGAAAACAGCTGAGGTGTTTTGCACGTATACACAGTTCAGTGTCCTCATGCCGAGCTATTGAGCTGTGGAGAACACCTGGACCTTAACGAGAGACGTGTGTCACAATGACCACAGCCTCTCTGACCCTCTTCAGAGTGGAGAGAGAGAGAGAGAGAGAAGAAAATACCACTTCTGAGTTCGACGATCTGTTGCACACAAGTTAAAGGAAAACAGACATTTGGACTCTGGCTTTCAAGTCTCTGGTCCAGGTTGGCGCTTCTTTGGCCTCTTTTGGTGTTGCTGCTCACCCCTGAAGAGGCCACCGTGTTGTGGAGGTCCTCCAGTCCTTTTCAAAAGGAGTCTGGCGTGGGGGGTGGGTGGGGGTGTCAAGGCTCCACACCATTCCAACCAAGCAGAGAGCCCCCAGCAGATAAGGAGGGAGGGGGGGACTGTTTGATAACAATACACGAAGGAGACAGAAGATTGTCAGGCCTAAGTGTCCTGTAGGTCTACTCCTGGTTCAGCTGCACACAAACATTGTCTGTCCATCTGCCCCCCCCCCCCCCTTCCCCCTCTTCCTCTCCTCTCCACCCCCCTCAGAGTAACTGGGTCCTCAGCCTCTGTCGCTGCTTAGGGGGAGGGGGTCAGGGGTGTTAACTGCTGCTGGGCCCGCCGTTCAAGAAATAAGTGGTCATTTCTCCTTTGCCCTTGACCTTCACGACTCCCCGGAACTCAAGGACGTAGTTGTAGGAGTTCAGGACCTGGTACAGGTCAGTGGTCACCTGAAGGATGAGAGAGAGAAAGAGAGAGAGAAGGAGAGAGAGAGAAAGAAAGAGGGAGCAGTGGGGCACCTCAGTTCTCACTTGTCAAGACAACAACTAAAGACACAGTCAGCACAGCCAGCAGCATTTCAACACAGCTGCAATTTGTTATTAGTGTGACCCTGTTCTACCCATGGGGGAGAACAATTACTCTCCAGGGAAGTGGACCATGAACCAAATGTCCGTAGGTACAATGCATGCAATACTGTGTATGTGACCGTGTTAAATACAAGTGTACTAATGTACTTGTATACAGTACTTAAATACTCAAAAGATGTAGCACACTGTAATAAACATACTTAATGTGTGGCCAATGATGTGTTGAGCACTTGATACAAATATGACTAATCTTAGCAGAGTTCAACATCCTGCTTGTTTATTTATTTGTTCTCACCTGGATCCTCTCTGGCACACCTGTGCTGTCCATCCGGCTGGCCACGTTTACCGTGTTCCCCCAGATGTCGTACTGAGGCTTCCGTGCCCCGATGACCCCTGCCACCACGGGCCCCATGTTGAGACCTGTGAAGGGAATACAGTGATACTCAGGGATCATACACACATCCACAGCATATATACACACAAGAATGTACAGTATACACAAGCTGCTACACTGTATTCATATGCTAATGTCCCCACATACCCATAACTGAAAGTGATACTCAGGGAGTATTGGTAATAATACATTGCTATGCTATATGCTAGGTCACTGCATTCATGCCACATTTAAGTGCATGTAAATGTGAATATGTACTTGACTGCAATTCAAATAAACAAGAGGACAGTCTTCAACCAACTACAGGTGAGATGCATCCAGAAAAGTAGAATCACAAAACAAAAGCTCTGCAATCTCGACTACAGCCCATGAATTAACTCAGAAAACCTGTCAACCAGCTAAAACAGATGAATAGCTTCATGGCAACGTTCATCCTGTGCAGCTGTGCCAGCATACCGATCTTCATCTTGAAGTTGTTGAAGGAGTGCTCGTTGATGTGCTTCATCTGCTCCATCAGGCGCATGGCGTAGTCAGCCAGGGCCCGGATGTGAGAGCGGCCGGCCTTGTCGTACGTGGAGTCGTTGAGGCCCGAGGCGGCCATGTATGTGCTGCCAATGGTCTTGATTTTCTCCAGCTGACGGAACCGGTCTTCACTGATGATCTGTGAGGACGAGGGAGAGAGAGAGAGAAAGGGGCAGAGAGAGAGATGGAGGGAGAGAGAGTGGGTTGGAGAAAGAGAGAGCAGTTTAACACAAGCATTCTAGAGTCATTAGCGGCAACTTTCATATCTTACCATAGTTCTTATCGCCAACATTAATATACATGTCTTGACTTAACCTGATGCACCATGAAATTAACCAAGACACCAACCACTCTTACCCAGTCTGACAGAAACAGTACAGTATGTGTGGGAGGAAGGAAGCCAGATAGGAGAAAAAAGAGATAGAGCTCGGCGCTCATCACTAATAACAGAACACTGCCGCCTCTCTAGAGGATCTGGGTGTTTGCCTGTAATTGCTGCTCAGCAATATCTTCACTGATCAAAGTCATGATGACCTAATTCTCTTGGACTTCAAATTTCAGCTCATTAAGCCGAGGATATTTTATGAAGATAAACTTCATCCTTCACCTGAAAGTCAGAGATAGTGAGAAAACAGATAGATGGACAGATTCTGAGGACAAACAGACTGTCTAGACAGTAGGTTCAAAAGCGCTTTTTCAAACGAGGGGACGTCCGTACCTCATCAAAGTCGGCAATTATCTCGTTGAGCAGCCTCAGGCACTCAACGCCCTCATTGTTGGCCTCGAGCTCCACGTAGAACTCGGAGAAGTTGCTGATGGAGGCGAACATGACGGCCACGCACTCGCACGACTGGTAGTAGAGCTCGTCGTTGCGCCGCTCTCGCTGCAGGAAGTGCGCCGCCACATCCTTGGGCAGGATGTTGTGGAGGAGGCGACGGTTGTAGGCCTGCAGCTCCTCCATCTCCTCCTTTTCCTCGGTGGCCTGTGGGGATGAGTGCAGTCACAGTGTCACTGTGTTGTTCATCACACACACACAGGTAAATGGTAATCGAGAATGATTGGAATGGAAGCCAATTTGGCTCTGAGAAATGGTCATACATCCATAAAATACACATGGGAGGAGATGTGACCGCATTGAAAACCTGCCAACAGACAAGTGAGATACTGCCCACAGTTTTACATTCAGTAGATGTTCTACAGGGGATATCTGATCCTCATTATATAATCAATAAAGGTCATCGCTGGACGCGGCCGAGTATCCATTTTGTGTTGAATTCCTAACAAATGTGCTAAAGTTAATATCACATTTTAACTGATCAATAAAGGGATCTGTAAAAAGAGCTCTTCGTAGAACATGAAGATGAATGAAAATAGACTGCTGCTGACCAGGTTTCCAAATAGAGCAATTCATCAAGCTTTGCTCTATCTGTGCAACAATATACCGTTATACTATTTCTAGACCTGAAATACAGTCGAGCACACTGAGGAGTCCTGATTGGATTAGGCGTTGGATGGTACCGCTGAGGATTTGGCTGATTCGATTGGCAGACATCCTCTTCTCCTTGGACTCGGGGCATCCCCCTTTTTCCTTACTTAGCATCAGCTACTAGCCTCCGCTAATTCCATAAACGGTAATATGGTTTTTACTTTGAGTTCCTGATTTGATTTGCCTTGAGCTCACAATTCAATTATGTGAATGCCAGGACTGGTGTTTGATAAGTACAGACTTCATTTGAGGGGTGTGCAGATTACGGAGAAGCCGTTTCAAAGGCAACTACAAAGCCCTGGCCTTTGTGTGGCTAATCAGCCCATCACGGTGTCATAGAACACAACTAGCAGGTGTAAAGTAAGGTCATACAAATTTGGAAATAGTTGAGAGAAATTAATTAGAGAGGTCCTACACATTTCACAGACAAACACACACACACACACACACACACACACCTGCAGCTTCCACAGGAAGTCTAGTCTGGCCGTGGACTCCACCTGTTGAGCGTGGAGATAAAGGGCCAGCACAAATACGGTGATGACCACTGGAGTCACAATCTTCAGCGGCACCTTGGAGTCCATCACACAACTGCCAAAGAAACAAAACCAAAAAGTCTACAGCCTTTAAAACAACAAAAGCCAGCAATAGCCAGTTCAATTATATCAAGTACGGCACAAAGCCCTGAATATAACACTGTGCTTTGACAGCAGACTGTTATTTCTCAGCGGTAACCCATCCCAATAGAAGAGTAATAAAGTGAAAGATTTAGTCATATGCCATAGGCACCATCTTGAATTGCTGAAGGAGAACACAATGCCTTCCTCAACTTTAATTTATATTGGGGGTATATGGTAGTGTCTGATGTGACTTACCTTGTTCCATTGATGTGCTGACTGTTGAGAGAGAAAAACAAAGAGGAAGTAACGCTTCAGAGAGGGTTGGAGATGGGAAGCAATAGCAAGTGTTTCATCACAGAGACACACAACACAAGTAGCCAAATCTATATTCAGAAGGGACATTCGTTACGAGCGGGCTAATGCACTGCTGAAACTTGAAAACTGAAATTGAATTGAACTGAACGTTGGCTGCGTGCATCCCTTAAATAAATGAATGCGCCTCGAAGCGAAACTAGCCATCCATATCCCTCCACTCCTGCGAGAGCCAGAGGGACTGAGTGGGTCTGCAGCGGTTAGAGTCTGAGGTCAGCTGTGGCTAAGCCCACTCAGTCATTTCAATGTGCCGCTGTTCAAATAGATATTGCTTAAAAAACATGAATCAGCAAGTGTCAAGTGCACTCTTTAAAGCACTTAGTCATAAAGCCATGAAGGTCATGCTTTTTGAAAGTGTCTATGTTTGAAATGGCTTGTAAAAAAAAGCTAAACAAGTAACAAATAACCAAGTTAATAGCTGACATTTGTATATAAAAGCTGTAGAAACACAATTTGAACTTGTAATAATTGTGCCGTCAAAAATCTCTCCCATATCTTATCAGAGCAGTTGTGTGCGGAGGTGTTGGGGGGTTTGGGGATGTGACTCACATGGCGTTGGCTATGACCAGTAGGTCCATGTTGTCGAAAAGGGTGACCTCGGGCACCTCCAGGATGAGCACGTAGAGCACCTCGATGAAGAGCATGAGGAAGAGCTTCCCAATGCTGCTCACCTGCAGGAACACGGAGCTGGCCAGCAGACTGAGCAGCACGCAAGACGAGAAGTACTGCAGAGAGAGAGAGAGAGAGAGAGAGAGAGAGAGCGAGAGAGAGAGAGAGAGAGAGAGAGAGAGAGAGAGCGAGAGAGAGAGAGAGAGAGAGAGAGAGAGAGAGAGCTAGTCCTCGGTCCAGCTAGTCCTGAGACTCACACATACTAATAGTACAACTAACACAACTAATAGTCAGCCTCAGGACCTTGCCACCCTTTCTCAAACAATTCGGCCTAACCAAATTATAAATGCAGAAAAACAAAATTACTTATCATATTGGACTGAAACAACAAAAAGACAAAATAAACTTCAATGTTATTTGGCCCTAAACAGAGAGTACACTGTGGCAGACTACCTATCCACAGTCACTGATACCAGACAGAGAAAAACCTTTACCAGGTACAGACTAAGCAATCACAGTCTGGCTATTGAGAAGGGCAGACACAGGCAAACCTGGCTGCCCAGAGAAGACAGGCTGTGCACCAATTGCAACCAAGGTGCCATAGAAACAGAGCTTCACTTCTTGGCTGAATGCTGCCAATGGAAAGACATACGAAATCAATTCTTTCTTAAATTCAGAGAAATGCATCCAGACCTTCAAAACTTTAAGGATCCAAGTCTAAGAATATTATTAGGAGAGGAACAAAAGAGTGCAAGAGTCGCAGCAAGATATATAGATGCTTGCCATAAACAAAGGGAGTCACTTTATCAGTGAAGCACACAAAAACTCAAACACACACACACACACACACACACACACACACACACACACACACACTGCCGTTGCAGTAATGTATGATGCATGATGTTTTGTTTTATGTCTTTACACACTACTACGTACATGTATGCTTTGGCAATACAAATTGTATTTTTGTCATGCCAATAAAGCTCAATTGAATTGAATTGAATTGAGAGAGAGAGAGAGAGAGATGGAGAGGGAGAGGGGGAGAGAGAGAGAGAGAGAGAGAGAGATTGAGATAGAGGAAATGGAGAGAGAGAGAGATTGAGGAACAGAGAGAAAGAGAGATTGAGTGAGAGAGATGAAAGGAGAGAGAATGGGAGAGATGGGGAAGGGAGGTAGCAATGGGGAGATAGAGGGAGAAAGGGGCTGGGTTCATATTTCATCAGCACTGTGAAATACTTTCAATTGTCCTATTTCAACTTCCAAGCCCCTATTTCAACTTCCCAAATCCCAGCCAAGCATCAGCCAGACCCCACCCTACCTCAGGGAAGTTGCAGTTGGGTGCGCCGCTGCCGCAGAAGCCCTCCAGCGTGCCCAGGGAGTAGTTGAAGGCAGAGCGGCGCACGTGGCACGCATTGACACTGCTGGGAGTCACGTTGAACTCCCGACCCAGGCACATTTTCAGGTTGTCCGTACTACAGGTGAACTGAGAGGGGGGGGGGGTCAACGGAGAGAGAGAGAGAGAGAGAGAGAGAGGGATACATTTAGTAATATGAGGCTTGATGGAACTGGTTTGATTTTCCTCCTTGGTCAAAATTATGACAGCACTGTTATAAAGAATGCCACTGCCAACACCATCTAACATCTGTTCTTTGTGGAACATCCGGCATCCACGGAATTTAAATGAACCTCCTCTCCTCTCTACTTGGCCTCAAAAGCGTGAGATCATTGTCAATATGGTGATTACTGTGAGGATCAACACAAACATATTGTGCAGTGTGTTGTCTTTGGGGGGCCCACAAGTTGGTGATTAGTCAGCTGTCTGTTTGCATACACAACGCACAAACAAGAAAAAAAGCTGAGGGAGCTGCTGTGACTCACAACGTTGATGAAGGCAGAGAAGAACACCAGGAGGATGGTGAAGACGCCCACTAGAGTGCTGTTCAGCCGGGACTGGACGATGTGCTTGGACATCGTCTGCAGAGGCACTGGGAAGACCTGGAGATGGTGGAGAGAGGGGTGATGATGGTGCAGATAACAAACATACTGTACATAACCCATGTGAACAGATGATGCAAACAGGCAAGTGCCAAAAACATGTACACCAGTAACACAAACACATAACACAAACAAGAACATGACAAACAAACATATAAAACAGACAGACAACAAAAATAAATACTTATAATATAAAACATATACATATATACATAAAACAATATATAACACGAGACATAGGTGACAACCATAACCAAACAGGCCGATGAGAAACATATATAACCCTAATGACACAAAAGTTGACACAAGCTCTCCATGTCTGTCTTCCATGGTTTTGTGAATGACTAGCGGTCATGTAGTAGGGTGATGTAGACCAGTAGTGCACAGTTCGGTCCATAAGCATTTTGATATTTCTGTCATTTTACCTCTGTACAGCACCAGAATGGGTCTGGAGCCAAGCTGTATAGACTTTAGTTTTTTTTTTTAAGGGGTTGAACAAAAATATTGCATTAACTGCTTAGGAATTACAGCCATTTTTGTATACCCTCACCCCATTTCTGAGGCTCAAAATGAAATGGACAGTTGACTGACAGTGGATCGGCCTTTTTCCTTGTTATTCCATGAAGTATTAAGCAGATAAAGGGTCTAGAGGTCATTCCAACCATTTGCATTTGGTATCTGTCCATTGGAGCTCCCCATATGTGGTTCAAAGAGGTGTTGAAGTGAAGGAGGCTATAATTATGCTGAAAAAAACAAACCACATCTATCAAACTGGTAGCAGGAATTTTAGGAGGTAATTTGGTAAATTATTAAGAATAAGAAATGCACTGTTAATCTCAGTAACATCAAAAGGCCTGGAAAACCATGGAAGACAACAATTCTTTCCTTGGTGAAGAAAGGCCTATTCACAACATCTAGCCAAGTCAAGGACACTCTTGAGGAGGTAAACCTACCATTATCAAAGTCTACAATCAAGAGACGCTGCATGAATACAATTCCAGGGGGTTTACAACAAGGTGCAAACCACTAGTATCACTCAAGAACAGCGAGGCAAAATCAGACTTAAAAAAATAATATATATATATTAAGTATAAACTCTTTTGATCCCGTGAGGGAAATTTGGTCTCTGCATTTATCCCAATCCGTGAATTAGTGAAACACACACAGCGTGGTGAAGCACACACTAATCACGGCGCAGTGAGCTGCCTGCATCAACAGGCGCTCGGGGAGCAATGAGGGGTTAGGTGCCTTGCTCAAGGGCACTTCAGCTGGTCGGGGTTCGAACCGGCAACCCCAGTTCTGGAAGATTCTTTGGACAGAATAAACCTCGACTAATTTATATCAGAATGATGAGAAAAGACTAAATATTGAATATTAAATATTAAACAACAACAAACAAAACGGCTCATAATTCAAAGCATACTAATACCATATCATCTGTCAAACATGGTGGTGTGTTGTACATCACCATGTATGCCTGCCGATGGAACAGGGTCACTGGTGTTTATTGATGATGTGACTGCTGATAGAAGTAGCGGATGAATTCTGATATGCATAAAGCTGTACTCTCTGGTCAGATTCAACCAAATGCTGCACAACTGATAGGGGGAAAGTGCTTTACAGTGCAGATAGACAATGACACAAAGCAGCCCAAGAGTTTCTCAAGACAAAGAAATGGAATATTCTCCAATGGCCAAGTCGGTCCCCTGAACTCAACCCAATCGAGCTTGCTTTTCTCGTACTGAAGACACTACTGAAGATCCCATAAACAAGCAGCAACTCACATTAACTGCAAAAGATTTTCCTCCCAGTATTAAATATAATCGTTATAATGATAGTTATGTTTGTTTGTCCAATTATTTCTGAGCCTCAAAAATGGGGTAAAACTTGTGAACCTAACAGTATTTCTGTTATTTGGCAGGTGACCCTTTCTGAAAAAAAATCACAGGTGTTTGTAGACCAAATCTATGCATAGATCTTAAATAGTATATCTGTATAACTAATTGTTGCAAAACTACAGCCCTTTGAACATTCAAGTCATTTTAAGCATAGCGAAGAACAAATTTTTTGTTCAACTTTCAACTTTATTGGCTCTTTTGGTATTTCACACACATTAGTGAAACTATGTGAATAGAAGTACATTTTTCGGTTGAATTAAAAAATTCAATCGGATCAGATATCTTGTTCATATTCAGATATCATTATCATATTTTCAGAGCATTTTTTTTAAAATTGGGCTTGATTATCAAAAAACCCAGTGAACACACAGTGAGGTGAAGCACACACTAATCCCGGCGCAGTGAGCTGCCTGCTACAATGGCAGCGCTCGGGGAGCAGTGAGGGGTTAGGTGCCTTGCTCAAGGGCACTTCAGCCGCGGCCCACTGGTCGGGGCTCGAACCGGCAACCCTCCGGTTACAAGTCCAGAGTGCTAACCAGTGGGCCACGGCTGCCCACACAGCTGCTTGCTGCATCTATGATGACCTGAGTTTTCAACACCAGCATCAACCTATCAGTGCCTATGCGAGTACTTTAA